>NW_023458564.1:34959932-35004657 GCF_013731165.1 Rhagoletis pomonella | reverse complement strand
AGTTGGGTTTTTTCTTCGTTCGCAAGCACCAGACACACACAATTTTCTTTTGACGTTTGTTTGTTAACAAGGGAGCTGCCAGATGCAAGTATTCTGACTTAACCGATCTATCGATAAATAATTGCAAGATGTGTGTAGAGTTGCTTTAGCTACCTTCAACCAATGATACAAAATCAAGCATAAATTCGACTTTGTATTTGCAACCGGTTTTGAGCAAAAGTTTGTGAAAGCGGGTCAGCTCAAGAATGGCACAGCTGAGCATTTTTTTACATCAAAAGGTGTTTGCACGAGGCGATTTTGCGTTCAACTCAGGTATGGAATTTCAAAATGTGCCTGATGGTCTTCAAAAATAGTGCCGAAAAGAAGATGAGAGTGCCACAAAATTTAATTTCTTTTAAGACGTTTTAAAAGGAATATATTTTTAGAAATATTCAGCCTTATCATGAGTTTCATTTTCCCCGAACCCGTTCACTTTTCACTTTTGGTTTCCATGGTTTTACTATGGGCGGATGACAAATTTTCGGGTGAATTTTATTTCAGGCGAAACTCAGGATAAAGCAGAATATTTTTAAAATACACTGAAGTAATACAATAATTATTAATTACTACAGTAAATCACTTTTATGAAGGATTCCAATTCCAGAATTCCTATTACGGACGGGAACTATACCGAAATATAGCTATTCTGACATTTTTACACACATATGTAAGTACCTATATGCGAAATAATGGTAATGAGGCATTTTGACCAGTTTCGCCAATTTTTTTCATTGAGTATTTTTTACTGATTTTATATAAAAGTCTAACTCATAATTTAATAAACACAATATATGTACAAAAATCGGCATTTCAAACTTTGAACGGATATTATAAAAACTCAGCAGGTTTTCGCAACAAGCTTTGAATTCAGAATTTTTAGGGAGAACTCAAGTTTTCGATTTTATGAATTTTTTCCCATATAAAAGGTGTACGAAAATTTTTGAAATAGATGTATGACACTGTCAGAAACAAAAATCAAACATCATCGGGATACTGCAGAAACTTGCACTTTTATTTAATGGCCTATAAAACTGCAATCTTAGAATATTTCTAAAAATTCCTAATTAAAAGCCTGTTGTTGCGAAAACTTACTTTTCGTACTGCGTATTCACAATAGAATTCAGCAGTTTGCAAATATTTCTCACGGCCCTTAGTTTAAATTTTTAGAGCTTTTAATTGCACTTTTTGTAATTTTTTAATTTATAATGTGGTGTGAGTTTTTTTTATATATTGACATTATAAGCTAAATTTCTATATTTATGATTGTGACAAAACAGGATGAACTGTGCCAAAAGTGCCAAAAATTGTACTTTTGGGCCTACTTTCCATCACTGGTTCAGCTGGCGACCAACCTTGTTGAAAGTAGAATTCCAAGTTGAACAATGCAAATACCTTTTTATGGCGAATATGTTGATATTTTCTTATATTTTGATATCTTTAGCCATTCATTTTTTTTCGTGCAACCCTGCGTGAAATTTGCCTGAAAAATCGCGGCGTGCGAAAGCCCTATCAGCATGAACCAACGACACAAGATCACGCAAGAACAAGGGAATAAAAAAAGTCGATTTTTAAGCGGGTTCTACGCTATCTTCTTTCGCTGGAAAAACTAACGAAAAGTTAACAAAGCAAAGAAATCAACGAAAACCAAAACTAACCAAACTTGTCATAAAAATGTTTTAAAACGTGTCATGTTGAATCAACTCTTCTTTAGTTAAAGAAGTGTAAAATAGTGGTACTTGTAATGTAAACAAATGCTCAGCTGACGGATCCGCTTCCACGAATTTTTTCTCAAAACCAGTTACAAATACAATGTCACGTTCTTGCGTGATCTTTTATTTGTTCATAGCATCTTAGCACATTTTCTATGTATTTTCAGCCGATATTGGGCGTTCTTCATTTAAATTCTGAAGTTGGGCGTTCTTGAAAAGTTTTCTGAAATAGGGCGTTTTCGAACTTGCTACCAGGATAGGTCGATCTTCAGTCCAGGTGACAATATGGAATGGCACATAATTGCGGGGAAGCGTTGTCACCCCCGACGTTTTTCGGTTTGGGTTAATTTTGGTGCATTGACTCGGCTAAGCTGTCTATTGCGATGGGTTGATTTAACTTTATTCCTATTTTTACCATCCGGTGGGGCGGCACAATGTCGATTGAGTGTTGATTGTAATAATTTGTATTATTTTCAAAAGTTTTCAATTGTTTGCATCCATTTTTATTTCAAGCAAATCTACATATGCGCACGTACGGAAAAACCATTTCACTTCAATGATTATTTCCAAATAAAAATACATTTGACAAATGCCGTTGTCCGTCGCGACTGTGTTTACCCAGACGGATTTCACTGCGGCAATTGAACAGCTGTTCTCTAACCGCCGATCACTTTACCGTCGCCCGCTGTAGTTCTGGGTAGAGCTTCACTCCGAATAACCACGAACAAAGGCGCATCAATTACAGGTGATAGCGATAGAAGCTTTGCTTCTTCTTATGAGCACGTTTGTGTCAAATTATCGTATGTTTTGCTTTGTTTACATATCCGCGTATACATACACATAAACGTAAATATATACCCTGCAAACAAATGCCCCCGAAATCTTTAAGAGTATCGGAAATTTGTTGCGATTCTTTTAGGAATCTTTAAAGAAAAACATATGAAGCGGTTGACAAGAACTAGGAAAGAAATTTCTGTACGATTTCTTAAAGAAAATTCTTAAAAAAATTGTGAGACCTTTCAGAATTCTATGAAATTCTGGTATGCAGGGTATACATATACATACGAATATGAACAGATAAAGAAGATGTTGATAACACAAGGAGTTCATACCAACGGTAAATGTTGTTTTTGTACGATTGCTACAACCTGTAGTTATTGAATCATGCCACGAACGAAGCATATACTCTTTGGATAGATAATGCAGTAATTCTGCATAAACAGCAAGTGCCTGGCATTTTTATGCACTTTTTTCTAAAAAAAAATGATTTTTGGATTTTTAATTTGAAATATATTTATAGTTATTTCTGGCGTTATGCCAATTGAGCTACTTGCTTACAAGCGAAAAGAGACTTACAATCTCAGTGCCGAGATAGGTCGAGTAGCTGCCGCGGCAAGGGCGCGCGAGCAACTAATCCAGCAGTGGCAAGAAAACGAACGCGAACACAAAAGGTCGATGGACGCACACCCTGATAGCCGACCTTCAAACATGGTTGAACAGACCGCATGGGGAAGTCGATTTCTATCTGACGCAATTCGTCACCGGTCCTGGTTACTTCCGAGAGTGTCTTCATAGAATGGGAAGGGTGGACACACCGTTCTGTCACTACTGTGGAAACGTCGAAGATATCGTGCACCACACGTTCGTCACTTGCGAACACTTCTTGATTTCGCGCAGAATGTTGGAAGAAAGATACGGAGACATAACTCCGAACAACATATGTAATTGGGGTAATGATCTCCAGTGCAGATAAGTAGGAAGCAGTTGCGAGATACGTGAAATTCGTACTCCGCTGTAAACGAGAGGACGGATCTCTACTGAGGACACCCGAATGAAACGCCCCTACAAAAGAGCAGCCCCGAGGCTCTAGCAGCGCGCTCCTGCACCTGAACACATGCAGAATTGCGGTGCTAGATGCGGGATTTTTGCGCGGGCGGTGGGAGTTAGGGTTTTGGTGGGTAGCCCAACAAGCTTCGGTGGGAGTCCCATACTCGGGGAAGGTAGTATAGAAACTAGCGCCGCCGGCCAGTGCATAAAGCATTTCCCTCTCCTACGAACAAAAAAAAAAAATTAAATGACAAAAGTTTTCAAATAAGCGTATCTAAAATAAATATGTCATATATAAGAGTACGTGTTAAAATAATTTAACAGCTGTAGTCCGTAGCTCCTCATTTTCATTGTGTTCGGGCTATTCGCTTTTTACGTACGCCGGTCAATTTCCAAATTTCAAATTCATTAGAATGCACTTAAAAAGTAATAAAATATTTTTCAACATGAATTAGCAGAATGCACTTTTCTTTTGTTTACAATTTGGTTTCCAAACAAACTACAGCTGATCGTTTGACACATTTACCAGCAAAAAATTCTCGGACTAAAACTGATAACTTCTGACAGAGAGAGAACCGTATTTACTCTCTTTTTTGTCCTCTCAATAGTCAGAGAACCAAGTACGGGATCGATTTTCAGTAAAATCTGACTGATTCTGACTAGTCTGGACTCGTACGGGATCCCAACTACAATTTGTATGTGCATGAGAAATTTTTTACAGTAAACTGCGGGCGTGCGTGAATACTGGGTTGGCCTGTAACGTGGGAATAGTTATTACTTTGTAGAACAGACCAAATTTTTTAAAACTATAGCTCTATCGATACCAAGGCGAATTTATATAAGGTGGTGTTGTTTCATCAGCTGTGAGTAGCGTGTGATTGTCAAAATTTTGTATTTCGCTAGTGAGTGAGTGAAAACGTGAGAGTGTTTGTATTTTCGGAATAAGTGCAGTTGAGGAAAGATTAAAATAAAAAGTGGGCGTGGTCCGCCCCTTTTTACTGATTTTAATGCACGGTGCAGCGAACAAAGGTGGCGCCGTCAGTGGTACCGCTACTTTGGTTTTGCCGATTTTGACAGTTGTGGTAACTTGTAAATAAACCTCTGTTTACAAATCAGCGAAAGAGAAATTTGAATTAGAAGTTAAAAATCAGTTTAAATTGTGTTAATTTGCAATTTATGAGTGATTTTTGAGTTGAAGACTGCGTAAAAATTAATAAAATGAAGTGCTGTGTGTTAAATTGCGACAGCCATCAAGATGTAAGATGCGTAGATGCAAGTGTAGCGCTGGGACGAATCGCTGCATTTTGTGTACATAGGCAAAGCCGTTCCCGAAATGTTTCTTTATTATTACATTAACAGCATTTCTTCAGAATCATGGGCGTAGCCAGGTAGGGGCAGGGGGGTGCTCGAGCGCTTAGGGATTATAACCCTTACCACTCAGAATTCTTCTTTCTGTGTTGCCAGGTAAAAAGACCAGAACTTCTTTCTGCGTAGGCGGAATTAGGGATTATAACCCTCACGAAGTAGAATTCTCCTTTCTGTGCTGCCGAAGAAGAGGGCTGAGCACATTTTGCGGAGAACGTCTTCCTGCGTAGGCGGCCTTCGTGCGCACTTAGGGATTATAATCCTCTCGAAGTAGAATTTTCCTTTCTGTGCTGCCGAAGAAGAGTGCCTGAACATCTTTAGCGGAGAACACCTTTTAGTGTAGGCGAAGAAGAGGGGCTGAACCCCTTTTGCAGAGGCACCTTTCTGCGTAGGCAGTCATCGGCCGCACTTCGGGATTATAACCCCCACGAATTAAAATTCTCCTTTCCGTGTTGCAGAAGAAGAGGGGCTGAGCACCTTTTGCAGAGAACACCTTTCTGCGTAGGCGGTCATCGGCCGTACTTAGGGATTATAATCCTCTCGAAGTAGAATTCTCCTATCTGTGCTGCCGAAGAAGAGTGCCTGAACATCTTTAGCGGAGAACACCGTTTAGTGTAGGCGGCCTTCGGCCGCACTTAGGGATTATAACCCTCATGAAGTAAAATTTTACTTTTTGTGTTGCCGTTTTATATGGAAAAAAGCCTCAGGCAACAGCCTATCTATATAAAATAATATACCAATTTAAAGGTATTTTTCTTACGCATTTTTAGAAAAACGGAACCATGTCAAAATGGACGGAAAAATCCGAGACCGGAAATTAAAATTTTTAATTAATTAAGGAGTTATTTGCAAAAAACACGTTCACTTTTCGCACTATGTTTTGATTAATTTGATGCAAATAAATGGAGGAAATGAACTCAACTTAACACGTATTTATAAGTTTTTGTACATTTGTGATGTTTTAAGTGCACATTTTCGCGAAATTCTGTATTTCATTGCAAAGTTCCGGTGTTGAAAATCCGCACAAACAATCTGGTGAAGTTAATATAAATAACATGGAGGAAAACTGTTGCTGCCACTCTATTAATACAATTTGTATTTCAACTTCGAAAACCCCTAAATAATGCACAAGAAATATACTTTTGTGAAAAGGGGATTTCTGGTCCTTTTCTTCGCATGCAGAACGGAGAATTCTACGTAGTGAGGGTTATAATCTCTAAGATCGGCCGAAGGCCGCCTACGCAAAAAAGTGTTCTCTGCAAAAGGTGTTCTGCCCTTTTCTTTGGCAACACAGAAAGGAGAATTATACGTAGTGAGGGTTATAATTCCTAAGCGCAGGCGAAGGCCGCCTACGCAGAAAGCTGTTCTCTGCAAAAGGTGTTCAGCCCCTTTTCTTTGGCAACACAAAAAGGAGAATTCTACGCAGTGAGGGTTATAGTCCCTAAGCGCAGCCGAAGGCCGCCTACGCAAAAAGAAGTTGGACGCACAAAAACTTTTTTAATAGAGTGGCAACACAAATTTTCCTCCATCGTTTTTATATTACAGAAAGGAACTATTCTTGAAAATATTGCATCTGATTAATTTTTTTTTTATCTTTTCAACTTCAGCTATAGATGTATCTTTTATTAATAAAAACATAAATTATAATCGGCAAGTATTACCTAAATTAACTAACAGCAATCATAACCCAATTATACTAACTTTTAATGAAAATTTCAAATTATATCAAGAATCAAACAAATTCTTGCCAAAACATAATTAAAAAGCATATAATTAAAATAAATTCTTCAAATAAGTATGTTCCCGATGAATGGTGGACCGAAACTTCTAATAAACTTTTTAAATTAAGATATACGGCTCGTAAAAAATATCATTAATATAAAACTATTAAAAATTGTGAATTATTAGCTTTGGCTGAAAAAATCTTTCTGATCATATTAATACTCAAAAACAAAATAATTTTAATGATCTTATCAATCAAATTTCAAATCCGCCAAATTCAAAAGAAATGTGGTCTAAAATTAAAAATCTTAAAAAATATAAATGCGATAAAAAAGGAAATAATTTTTGGGAATCACAAGATAAAATTAAATATTTATTATTTATTACTAGAAAAGATAACACTCAAATTAGACTTTTATATGATTGAAGAATCATTAAACGAAATGAATTTGGAAAATTTTCATAAATTCTTAAATAGCAGAAATCTTAAATCAGCAAAAGGAAATGATTCTATTTCATATAAAATGTTATCTGAGTTAAATGAAGGAGGAATAAATAACTTTCAAAACTTTAATCAATTCTTGGAATTTTTCCAGAAACTTGGAGAGAAATTAAAATAGTTCCTATACCGAAAGCAAATATTGATATTTCGAATATTTTAAATTATAGACCAATTTGTCTAATGTCTGTTCTAGCAAAAACTATTGAAGGTATTTTAAAATTTTATATTGAAAATCATATTTCTCTTCATAATATTGTAACAGACAGATCATACGGTTTTCGAAAACATCGATCAACATCTCAATGCATTAACGATTTAATTAGTATAATATTTACACTTAAAGAAAAGAATTTCCAAGTAATCGCTACCTGCATTGATGTTGAAAGTGCGTACATATGATTCAGTTGATATTGATATATTACAAAATATATTTATTAACTTTAATTTCAATAGAAAAGTAATTAATTGGATTTACTCTTTTCTCAAAAACGTTATTTCATTTTAGAAAATGTAAAAATTATAACACAAAATGGTTTGGCTCAAGTGGCATTAGCCCTATTCTTTTTAATCTATATACAACACATCTACACTTCATAACAAATCAAAATTGTAAAATTTTTCAGTTTGCTGATGATTTTTTCATAGTTTGTTCACATCCCAAACAAAATCAAACCAAGCAATTATTAAAAGACAAAATTAACCAATTTAATATTGATGGTAACAAAATTAAATAAACATAAAACTAAAGTAATATATTTTAACCAACGAAACTCAAATTAACATTCAAATTAATTAGATTAATATTGAACAAGTACGTAAAATTAAATATCTTGGTAGAATTATTAACATAAATAATGCATGCGATTATCATGTTAATCAAATCATTGAGTAAACAAATAAAACGTGTCGTTTCCTTAATATTATTAGTGGTTGTAAATTTGGAATACACCCTTCGAAAGCACTTCAAGTTTATAAAGCTTTTGCTCGTTCCAAGATGGATTATGCTTGTTCATCTTTTGCCAATATATCGCAGTCTGGTTTACAAAAGCTTAATACTTGCTGCAATGCAAATATCAGGCGTTGTCTATGTCTTATTAGATCTACTCCTACTCATATTATTTATCATATGGCATTAGAATTACCATCAAAAATTCGTTTTGAATTGACAACAGCTAAAGAAATAAACAAATACATTGCATATAATTTACCAATAAAAGACACAGTTCTTACAAATAAACTTTATAAAAAAACTAGTTATTTTAAAATATATAATAAATTTAAATAAATTTTTTGTAATATAGCTTTAGTTCTAGATACTCTCCTTAATTCTCCAAAAATTAAATTTAATAAACTTTTTTTAAATGATCAATCCAGCCCATAGTGATATTGAATTAAACGAAAAAGCGGATAATGCAGCTTCCACTGCCTTACAGAATGGACAAAGAATTCAAACTTTATGGTCTGTTAAAGATGCTATAATAGAAATTAAAAGTAAAATAAATGAAGAGTGACAAGAATTTTATTCTAATAATATTATAACTAACGGAAAATCTTATGGAAAAATATTTTTAAACATTCAGAGTAAACCTTGGTTTCATAAAAATTCATATAAAATGACACCAGAAGAAGTTAAACAAATTAATAGAATTCTAACAAATCACATTTTCAGCAATTAGACATTATCAAAAATGAATATTTTTCAAAATCAAAATTGCGAATTTTGTAATACAGTTGAAAATAGTGAACATATAATTTTCAAATGTAACAAATATAACAATTCACGAAATAAATCACCATTAATTGACTTTCATCAAAATACTAATGGCAAAGCATATAAATTTATCACTATTACTATCACTTTAAAAAACATTGAAATTAATTTATAATTTTCTAAATTAATCTAAGATTGGAGATGGCGTTTTAAGCTTTTTTGCTGGCCAATTAATTCTTCTTATAAAGAATTAGGAAGTAACTTTAAATTACAAAAAAAAAAAAAATACAAAATTTCGTGAAAATTTACCCTTAAAACATCACAAATGTATAAAAACTATTAATTGCGTGTTAAGTTGAGTTCTTTACTCCATTTATTTGCGTCAAATTGATAACAACATAGTGCGAAAATTGCAAGTGTTTTTGGCAAATAACTCTCTAATAAATTAAAAATATTAATTTCCGATCTCGGGTTGTTATTATTCGCGTTAGAACGCGTCGATCTATACCCATCTTGAATTGTTTGGTAAATTTTGGCCTGGTTTCGCTGAAGTGCACTTTTACCTTAATTTCCACCAAACAAAATTTCACCTTTCAAATCAATAGAAGGGAGCGGACCACGCCCACTTTTCATTTTTGTTTTAACTCAATGGCCACTATACTACACTTATGCCGTATTTTCTGTCACTCTTTTTCATTTAAAGTGTGTTTGCATTGTTCAACTTTGCGTTCAACATTTGCGTTCAACTCAGCGCAGGGTTGCACGAAAAAAAAGTTGAATGGCTAAAAATATCAAAATATGAAAAAATATCAAAATATTCGCCATAAAAAGGTGTTTGCATTGTTCAACTTTGCATTCAACTTTTGGTTGAATGGCCTTTCAACTAATCGCTTTCAACAAAGTTGGTCGCCAGCCAACATTTAGCCATTCAACTTTTTTTTCGTGCAACCCTGCGTTGAGTTGAACGCAATTGTTGAACGCAAAGTTGAATAATGCAAACACTGCTTTAGCTGAAATTTGATAATGGCCCGCTAAAACCAAACACAAAATACAAGTAAAGGCCCATCCACATAGAACTTTGGCGTTGCGTTGGCGTTGGCGTCGCTTCAACAGCTGACTATGAATACAAGAATTCAAATGCCGCCGACCACATAGCCGAAATTCGACAACGCTCACGCCAACATAAAGCAAAAAGATGGCCAACTCTCAACTTTTCACATGTGTCGCTCGTGAGCTGTTGCAAATAAATAAAGTTATGTGAAATATTTTTCCTTTTCAATCAAGTGCGGGCAAGAAATATCGTTTTTAATGCAATTATTGATATGAAATATTAATTTATCTATCGTTAGAATGTTAATTTAGTGGCCCAAGCATTCGCTGCCAGGCGTTCATTGTAGCAAGCATACTTTTAACGTGCGTTCTGTGAAACCAACGCCTAAGCCAAAGCCAACGCGAAAGTTCTTTGTGGACCGGCCTTAAGCTGAAGGTACATAATTTTATTTGCTGCGGCGTTGCGTTGATCCGTTAGTGTGTTGACGACGTTGAAAAATTTGATGTTACACACCTTGCGTTGTGCCGCTCATTGTTTTGTAAACAAAAACCAGCTGATAAGCATATCCACAAATGTAATTTCAAATGTCAACGCATGAACGCAACAGAAAAGTAGCGAGTTGGTTTACTTTCGACGGCAACTGCGTTAACGCATTTGTAACGGCGTCGTCTGTAACAGCTATCGTGCAAACGCACGTGTTAAATTTTATTTGACATTGTCGGCGTGACGCATTTGCCGCTTCGCTTCACTTTTAATTGTCTTCGTTGAATCGATACCACCTGGTATGAATACGCCTTGATCGATACATTGGTAAACAGTTTAGCATGCCATCTTTATGATGTGTTCTTAAACCACAGCTAAGCTCGCTATGTTTATTTAACAGCTGATTTGAACGAATTTTGTGCAAAATCTGATTTACAATTTCACCGTGTATAATTTTTAAGGTAAGCCTTTTTTGTACGTGATATTTGTATAATAAATTGTGTCATTATATTATACAGTAAGTAATAGAGAAATGCATACATTAGACTGAAGATATATTAATGAGAATTTACAAAATTGAGCAAACTTTTGACGTGTTTTCTTGGTTTGAGTTGTCGCGGCGTGTTGTGGGGTACTTGTCTTCCACTGAATACCGAGGAGGATCATCTATAAAATAGAAAATTACATATTAAAATCCTCTTGTACATATGTAAGCAATATTATCCTTTTAAACAACTGACCATCGACTTCCACTGATTTTTCATTTCGACAGGATATTCCACGAAAATCGCTAAAGAACTGTCGTACTTTTCCCTTCTCCTTCTCTGTCTCTTGAACTACTTCTTGTCGGAAAGTATTGGCTTCTTCTTGTAGTGCTTTTTTACTACGTTCGATAACATCGTCAAAAGGATTCGTAGTTTCAAAGGGATTGCTATTTTCAAAGGGGTTACCAGTCGAGTTTTGCGTTGAATTTACGGATGCTGTTGTGCGTTCATCATCTTCTCCGGTGGTAGTATTCGTTTTGGCACCTTCCTTAGATGCAACGTCCGATGCTGATGACACCGCATCTTCTTCAGTGGGAGGTGGCTTAAGGACTTTACCTTGCAACATGGTGTTGATATTTTCTTTGGCGCTTTGAACTTCATTAGCAATTTTGGTTGCTACAGAGTCTACAGCATCTTTGGTTCCATCAGACATTTTGATAAACACATTCCCAACGGCATTTTTTGCTCCAGTTGCCGCCTTTTTTGCGCTATTTCCTATACCTTCCACTGTGTTCATAGCATCATTGGCAACATTTTTAGCATTTTCTCCTACTGATTCAACAGCATCTAGCGCACCTGATGTAGCACCTTTTGCTGCACTTTCCAGAGAGTGGCGCACATCGGAAGCAGTGGCAGCTGCTTTCTTGGCTGCGTTTCCAATTGTGTCAGTAAAAGTCTTGCTTGCTTTCTCAGTGTGCGACATTAGCTCAGTTGGTGCCGATGTTATATCTTCCTCACTATGCTCCGCCTGCTTAGATAAATTATCCTTGCTCATCGCGACATATTCATTGATTTTGGTTATTTTCGACTGAACTGTGTTTTCTACACCTGACTCAATTTCATCTACTGCGTTTTTAAATTTATTACTCATCCTCGTGACATCAACTTGAGTCTTATGTGTTTCCATCGCATCTGTATTTGCACTATTATCTATCTCATTCGGTGTTCCATTTGACTTTCTATCGATGTCTTCCGCTTGCTCTTCTAAAGAATCTAAAGTGCTTTCAGTGTCATCCCTTTCAAACGATTCCGCCTTAACATTATCTGTTACGTCGACCCCATTGTTTATGAAGCGAATTTCATTTACGACAATGGTACTGTTGAGTGGATCTGTTGTAGTGTTGATTTCTACAGTTAATTGTTCGTCTTCCTCAAACGGGAGTGTAGGGGACGAAGCGAGTGCTTTCACGACCAAAGAAATACAAAAAACAATTATTTATAGTGAATTGTGTTATGAGTTATTAACTTACCATTTTTAACACTAACACCCCTAATCTCACTTTCGGCCTCTGTACTTTCAGGTATATTGTCCAAGCTATCCATTAGAGCTGGTGAGGTGCTGTCAATATGGTCGTGCTCCATGGCTGCTTCATAAGAATAGTTACGTAATGGAGTTTTCTTGATAGTCGTCGGTGTACTCGCCGTTGTGCTGCTCTCCGGGTAGGGAGTGTGGGGTCTCAACAATTTGTCACTTATTGGTGATGCTTTGCTTGCAGATGTAGGTGAGAATTTTACTGAGTGTCTGGATTTTTTCGAATTCTCTGATCCAGATGGTGAGCTTGCTTCATTATGCTCTATAACAGCTGCGGAGGTGATTAAATGTGTATCTTTTATATCCCCGCTGTGATTCTTATTTTCATTTAGTTCCCCCATGGTGTTGACTTTATTTTCAGAAATTTCGCCATTAAGATGTTCGCTCGTTAGTTCTACTCCGAGCTCATCAGACACAGATTCTTCCGCCTTCACTTCGGCAGCATCGTTTTTGGTTGTCGTATCTGTTTCTCTGTTTTTTTCTGCTAGTCCAAGTTTGCCGTCACCTTCGATGTTTATCGTGTTACTATTAACATCGGCTATCATCGCGGCATCCTTCTCAATCGTTTCGTTATTTTTATTTTCAACTGCTGCTGCTTTACTTTCCCTATTTTGGTTTCTTTCTGCAGGCCCATCCAATAGCGTCGCAGGCATAACGAAAGTGCGGCTGGAGAAACGATGCGGTTCATAGCCAGGCCCCACAGCTGCCGAGATTGTAGAATTTCGTGGTAAACCATGCACCAATATGTGTTGATTGCCCACCGCCACATCGAGAAGTCGTAAGTTTTTGAATTTAGATATCTCACGAAACGTTTTGAGGTGATGACCGCTCTCTGAGAATGTAGTGTAAAATTTGTTGGCTTTTGTTAGAACCGCATAGAAAGAGAATCCTTTCAACAATTTCCATATCGGCCCATTTTCTTCGCTGTCATAATCGTAGAACCGCTGAAATATTAAGCTTTTTGTACGCAACGACTCCATACTGCGATAGATGCTACCAGAATTGGTCACGATGTAAATCTCATTCGTTTTCGATATGTGCATAAAAATGATTTGTTCCGTAGGTGCGAGATTTTGCTGGAGTTCAGTAAACTGTGAAAAGACAAACTCGTTAAGGTGGCCGGTGAAAAAGAGCTTTCCGGTCGTCGTGAGCACCAGCGTTGATTCCGGACCACACACGAATTGTTGCACTGGCGCACCCAGATTTATTTCATGGGGCATTTGAACGGAATCATGTTTGGTCAAGCCTAGCTGGTAGTTTTGATTAGATCCCCATGCAATGAGGCGCCCAAAGCCTGAAATATACAGAGTTCATGTAAATTTCATAAAAGCATTTAAATGTGATCCCACAAATATACATCCATACATATGTACATACACACTATAGTACCCATAGTTTACATAAAAATTCTTGTCTAAATACATACATATGTACGTCGTATGTCAAATGGCTTACTAGTCATTAGCACGAAATGCTCATTGCCGGCCAATACGTTCGTATAACACTCCGCGTCCTCATTCTTTGCCAGATAATCGTCCAACTCATCGATTCGAAATGGTTTGCGAATAATTTCACATTGCTCATTCGCCACCGTGGCAGTGGTAAAATTGCGCGCTACATTCGATTCAGCTGGAAATATGTTGCGCCCACTGAAGAATAACTCGTTTGAATCTGCAATAACGAAACGGTATAAATAATTACACGGTTCATAGATTGTCGAAATTGTGTAATAATACGAACGAGTTAGTATTATGGACCAATCGTTGCCAAAAGCGATGTCGGCTATTTTCAAACCCAATGTTTTCAGTGACTTTACACAAGTGGGTTTAGTAATTATATCACCATTACTTCTTGTGTTACCGTTGCTTTTGCTATTATTACTGTTGTTGTTATTCGATTGGCTACCAATACCCAGCTGGCCATAGTAATTCTCTCCCCAAACAAATAGTCGTCCACTTTCTGTAATAGATACGAAAAAAATGAATTAATTCACTTTGTCTTGCCCTTTATGCATTTGTTTGTGTTCTTAACAGCATCAACATAAGTATGTATGTACATATATGTACGTACATATTACAAGTTTATATAGTACATATTGTTATTATAGTATCCCCGTAGATAATTTCAGGAGTTAAAAGCCCTTCCGAAAGGCCTTTCTGAGAGTCAAGAGGCCTTCCACTGTACATTCCTTCCTGTTTTGAATGGAGTGGCACAAATTGAAGGTCTTCTTCTTTCGCTACCCATGGAAGGCCTTCCAGAAGGGCTTTTGTAGGGCGTACTTCAGGAGGTCTATTGGAGGAGTACTTTTAAAGTTGCTTCTTTAATTTATAAAAATCATACATCTTTTGTTGTTGTTGTCGCAGCATACAAGTTTCCCAAAGAGTTTTTTTGGAGTGTTGCTGGAGTGACAGTCCTTGGCCAGATATAAATCTGGGTTGTTCCGGTTACGTAGGCCCGACTGTCGTGTGAACTTATCATATTTAAGGTTTATATCAAATATGTGTTATTGCAGCTTAAAATGTTTATTGAAATTCCTTTGTAATGCTAAATAATACAAATTAATGCATTCGCGTGAATTGTAAACGGATAAGTTCTTCTAAAAGGCATGCAAGGAAGCACTCTTTCAGACGTCCATAAACCTAGCTGACCCAAGTTGCCAAAAATCAATAAAAATTAGCTAGGAATTAGGTGTTTTTTAGGTGTTAATTAGGGCCTCCAAAATTAATTTAGGTGTTCCATTGGTTTCCGAGAAATTCGCAAAAATGTGTGGGTCAACTATGTTTACGTAAACACAGCTGACCCATCGTTAAATTTAGGTATTAAAATTTTCCAAATATATGCAGGAATAAGGTGTCTTTTAGGTGTTCTTCAACGCCACTAAAACTAATTTAGTAGCTCCATTGGTTTCCGAGATATTCGCAAAAATGTGTGGGTCAGCTAGGTTTACGTAAGTTTACGAAGTTAAACTTCGACATTTTATGTAATTTTTTTCTAATTTCGGAGTATAAATTCGTACAGCAGTTTCGAAGTTTGATTTAAAATTGTTATAACTTGGCTCTCAGATGGCCTACAGACTTCTTCTTCTTCTTCTTCTTCTTCTTCTTCGGCGCTATAACCGCCTAAGCGATTTTGGCCGAGTTCTGAAAAGCACGCCAGTCGTTTCTCCGCTGTGCCAACTGACGCCAATTGGAAACGCCAAGTGAAGCCAAGTCGTTCTCCACCTGATCTTTCCATCGCAGTGGGGGCCTCCCTCTTCCTCTGCTACCACCAGCGGGTTCCGAGTTGAATACTTTCAGAGCTGGAGCGTCGGTATCCATTCGAACGAAATGGCCAAGCCAGCGGAGCCGCTGTATTTTAATTCGCTGCACTATGTCCATGTCGTTGTAAAGCTCATACAGCTCATCGTTCCATCGTCTGCGGTACTCGCCGTCACCAACGCGTAAAGGCCCGTAAATCTTCCGCAAAATCTTTCTCTCAAACACTCTAAGAGCCGCCTCATCGGATGTTGTCATTGTCCATGCTTCTGCGCCATATACCAGCACGGGCATGATGAGTGACATATAGAGCGTGGTATTCGTACGTCGAGAGAGGACTTTACTCCTGCATTTCCTACCCAGTCCAAAGTAGCACTTGTTGGCAAGAGTGATTCTGCGTTGGATTTCAATGCTGACATTATTATCGGTGTTAATGCTGGTTCCCAAGTAAACGAAATTCTCTACTTTCTCGAAATTGTAACGGTCAACAGTGACGTGGGTGCCAAGGCGCGAATGTGCTGACTGTTTGATGACAGGAGATACTTCGTCTTGTCCTCGTTTACCACCAGACCCATTCGCTTTGCTTCCCTATCGAACTTGGAAAAGGCAGAACAGACTTCGCAGTTTTTGTTACCGATGATGTCGATGTCATCGGCATAAGCCAGCAATTGCACGCTCTTGTAGTAAATTGTTCCTGAGCTGTTCAGTTCTGCAGCTCTTATTATCTTCTCCAACATCAGATTAAAAAAGTCACATGACAGGGAGTCTTCCTGTCTGAAACTCCGTTTTGTGGCGAACGGCTCGGATAGGTATTTCCCTCTTCTGACGGAGCTGGTGGTATTGCTCAACGTCATTTTACACAGCCGTATGAGTTTTGAGGGTATGTCAAATTCAGACATAGCGGCGTATAGGCAACTCCTTTTAGTGCTGTCAAAAGCGGCTTTAAAGTCGACAAATAGGTGGTGAGTGTCGATCCTTTTCTCGCGGGTCTTTTCCAAGATTTGGCGTATAGTGAATACCTGGTCTATGGTGGATTTGCCAGGTCTAAAGCCACACTGATAAGGCCCAATCAGTTCATTGACAGTGGGCTTCAGTCTTTCACACAATACGCTTGTAACCTATGCTTAGACGGCTGATCCCGCGGTAGTTGGCGCGTATGGCGGGGTAACCTTTCTTGTGGATTGGGCAGAGCACACTTAAATTCCAGTCGTCGGGCATGCGTTCATCTGACCATATGCATGCATGCATGCACCTTATCAACTCCTCGCCGCCGTACTTGAATAGCTCAGCTGGCAGGCTGTCAGCTTCAGCAGCTTTGTTGTTTTTCAGCCGCGTTATTGCTATACGTACCTCGTCATAGTCAGGCGGTGGAACGTCGACTCCGTCATCATCGACTGCGGGCTCGGGTTTTTCTTCTCCACAACTTTCCGTACCATTTAGTAGGGCGGAAAAGTGTTCCCTCCATAATTTAAGTGCGCTCTGGACATCAGTTACTAGGTCGCCATTATTATTCTTACAGGAGTACGCCCCGGTCTTGAAACCTTCCGTAAGTCGCCTAACTCTCTGGTAAAATTCTCGAGCATTCTTCCTGTCGGCCAGCATTTCAAGCTCTTCGCACTCACGTATTTCGGCCTCTCTCTTCTTATTGCGGCAAATACGTCTCGCTTCCCTCTTCAGATCCCTATAGCGGTCCCACATAGCGCGCGTTGCGCCCGATCGCAGCGTGGCCCTGTAGGCGGCATCTTTTTTCTCTCCAGCTTCGTGACACTCCTCATCGTACCAGTTGTTCTTTCGGGCTCGCTGAAATCCGACTACTTCTGCGGCGGTACTTAATGAGCGGGAAATGTGGTTCCACTGCTCGCATATGTCGGTTTGTTGAAGAGTGCTCTCTGAGAGCAGGTGTTAGAGTCGAGTAGCGAAAGCGCTGGCTTTCTGTTGTGATTGCAGCTTTTCGACGTTAAGCTTTCCTTGCATATTTGGGCGCACATTTTTTGCTGCACAGAGGCGGGTGCGTATCTTGGCTGCAACAAGATGTTTCGGCCTCGGAGTGTGCGTATGTCTAAAACACTGGAAGCGTGCATTCCGTCTATCACAACATGATCGATTTGGTTTCTCGTTTTTCGATCCGGAGACAGCCACGTAGCTTGATGGATCGTTTTATGCTTGAACCTAGTACTGCATACTACCATGTTTCGGGCCCCGGCGAAGTCGATCAGCCTCAATCCGTTGTCGGACGTTTCGTCGTGGATGCTGAATTTTCCGACGGTGGTTCCAAAGATCCCTTCCTTGCCCACCCTGGCATTGAAGTCGCTAAGCACGATTTTGATATCATGACGGGGGCAGCGCTCGTACGTGCGCTTCAAGCGCTCATAGAAGAGATCCTTGGATACCTCATCCTTCTCTTCCGTCGGGGCATGGGCGCAGATGAGCGAGATGTTGAAGAATCTCGCTTTGATGCGGATTGTGGCTAGACGCTCGTCCACCGGGGTGAACGACAGTACTCGGCGACGGAGTACACAAATCCAACTCCGAATTTGTGCTCCTTTACATGGCAGCTGTAGTAGACGTCGCAAGGCCCCAGACATTGCTTGCCTTGCCCCGTCCAACGCATTTCTTGGATGGCGGTGATGTCAGCTTTTGTCCTTACGAGGACATCAACCAGCCGGGCAGAGGCACCTTCCCCATTAAGGGTCCGGACATTCCAGGCGCATTCCCTCAAATCGTAGTCCTTTATACGTTTGCCGTGGTCGTCATCATAAGGGGGGGGTCTCATCCGAGGCTTTGCCTTGCTTCTTCACTGGAAGTGGTTTTTACGTGGCGGGTCCCAAACCCAGCGCACAACCCATTGTTGGGACAGGCTTCTACCTTGGCTCAAATTAAAGGTCTTGAATTGCACTTATTTTTCGAGTGATATAAAATTGAGTGAAGGATGCACTGCTGCATGCAAATAGAATTTTTTTTGTGGAGGGTGTTGCGCATTTTCTTCCATATAACATGATCAAAATATTTTTTTACATGGAAAAAAATCCGCAACACCCTCGACAAAAAAAAATTCTAAAAAATCAACGGTAATTTTTAGCGACTTGAAACTTACACTTTATTATACTAAAATTGAATGAGCTACAAAACTGCATACCCGAAAATTTTCTAAATATTCTAATTAAAAATTTTGAAATTTTGATGGCAATTTTTTGAAGTTTGATTAATTTTTTTGCATTTTGTGCAAGCTTTGCAACTTTTGTTATTGTGGTTTCTGATATAGATTGAATTATATTTTAAATGAAAATTATTAAAAATAAATAAATAAACATAATTTGCAAGCAATATCGTTTTAATTTCGTTGCTAATTAGTTGCACGCATCTGTATATAAAGTATACCAAATTAAAGGGAATAAAATTTCCTATTAAATGAGATCATTTTCAAAATTCATCCATTCGCGTTTAAGTAATCTTGATTTCAAAAATAGCTTATTTTGAACTTTAACCTTTGATAATTCTTGTTGTTGTTGTTTCTATCGATTCGAATATATTTTTTTTTTATTTGAGAATCGGAGCCGTACTGCTTTTATGCCAAAATTTTTTTGTTTATTTTATTATACAAATCTTAATGAAACATCCCACTGTTAAACAGGCGAAAACAAATGTAAACACCTAAATTTAAAAAAAAGTATTATTTATTGCAGCTTTTATGATTTTCTTGCAGCTGTGCATCCTTGTCACAACTTTATATCACTCGAACAACAAGTACATTGTAGGGCTATAAAAGATCTTTAATCCTCTCAGAGCCCAATTATAGCGATTTTGAAGTTTAGCTTAAACATTTCATCATTCATTTTATTTAATTTTTAAATAGAAAAGCAATTTTTGGTTTTCGTTTTTTAAACAGTGGAATCGTGTTCCTCGTCTCAAATCTATAAGCTTAGTATAATAAAACATAGAAAAAAATTTTTTGGAAGAAATCCGTTGGTTTTTATGTAGGTAATATACATTTAAAATATGAACCAGATCGGGCTATACATATGGGGTTTTCAAAAATCTCGACTCCTGTGCCACCTAGCGTATTAATTCTTGCATATTTCATCGTCATCGGGTTCTGAGCTAAATTTGAAATTTCAAGTCTCAAGCTCATCGGGAAATTGGTTAATTTGACCTAAACAAACATACTTGCATTCATACATGCAAAGCAAGTTAAATAAAAGCTCGTAAAAAATAAATAGCAAATGGCGGCACTTCGGTCTGAAGCAAAACACTAACGTGAGTGCGCCAGTGCGTATGAGTGACTTTTTTGAGCGCAACAACCAGTAGGTACATATTCCATATGTCGCTACTTAAAGGTGAAAAGGTGCCAAGTCCATTTTTTTGAAATTGTTCAGGAGATACGAAAAATCGATGTATGAAGATTTGCATTATCTGTCGTTCTGCATAAAGATCTAAATTTTGAAAAAAAAAGTGCACTTGGCATCTTTTCACCTTAAGGTAGCGATATGTATTTATACATATGTATGTACATTCATAGTTCAGATGCATTTACAAGTTCTGTACTCTACATAATACGAAGAAAATGTTAGAAAACTCACAAAAATTTAATTATGCTGTTGCTTTAACTTATTGAAATACGTCTTGTGCTAAAAAATGTGCCCATGATTTCTTGCCACACAAACCCGCTTCTAAAATTATGTGAACTTCCTTCGTTTATTCGTTCCAACGTAAGAAATTTTTTGTTCATGTTGACAGGAAAATTGCATGCTAAATGCAATTTAGGAAATTACTTAACTATTTACTTTCATTTTCCGTCCAGTACGGCGGTCTCTTGTAACTTGAAACACTTGAACTTTTGTCAATTGCCTACTTTTTGAACCCAGCAGCATAAATTTAGGGTGGTTTTTTTTCGAAAGTTGAAATTAGTACGCCACGAAAGTGGAACAACTGATGACGGCTAATTAAACTTACCAATATGAGTGCCTCACGTATATTCTTTACGGTCGAACCAAGTACATACACAAGGCGACAAATAAAATTGTACACCTTCTTCAAATATGTATAACTAGCCAATGCCCGCTTGCTTCGCGGCGCCTAATAAGATCTTTTGCGTTGGCCAATACAAAAATAGCGTTTAAAAGCAAAAGCGGTCTGTAAAGTAAACATTTTTAGTTTAAATTACACGAATAAAGAGCAGAATCCTCCTCATACATAGGCCAAGAATAGTCGCGCTGTAATACTATATGGAATACTAATCCCTTTCGATGTCATGAGTTTTAACGATGGTCTTATTTCCACCTGTGAGATCTCTGCCAAGCGTGCGTAATACATTGATCCGATGTACCACGTAAGCCAATAAAAGTCCTTATAAGGAAACTAAAGAGCACAGATGAGCGTTTTCAGTTATAGGAAGGCCAAGAAGAAGAAGATTGATTTTCCAGAATTCTATACCATTTCTACGAAAATTTTTATTTTTCCCATATAAAAATACATGGAAACACTTTGAGCGCTTTGAGACACCTCTAAATATTTTTTGATTTCAAAATAAAAAAATAGCGGTATACTTTTTTCGATATAGAACAATCCTAGGGGGCGAGAGCATTACAATTCCGACTTTACTGTTTTTGGACCACCCTAATGTACATATATGTTTAGAATGAAAAAAAATCATCATGAAACTAATACACGTTTCGAATTTGCTTTAACAAAATCGGTTCATAAATAGGGCTTTTATCGGGTCCGTTTTTCGCAAATGCTTTTTTCATCATGCAGGTAGCTTATACTTTGAATTTCAACGAAATCGGTTCATAAATACGACTCCCGGGCCACCTAGCAGGTCTATTTTTGGTAAACGTATTTTCCATCATGCTGGTAGCTTACATTTCGAATTTTAAAGAACTCAGTTCATAAATACGATTTTTATAAATAACTCGACTCCAGCGCCACCTAGTGGGCCTTCGCATACGTATTTCTCATCATGGAGGTAGCACACGTTTTGAATTTGAACGAAATCGGTTCATAAATACGACTTTTATAAATAACTCGATCCCAGCGCCACCTAGCGAGTTTTCTGGTAGCCTATAATAGGACCATATATGCAAGGTATAACCTCTGAAAATTTGACTGAAATCTATGCAGTAGTTTTTGAGTTAACTCCGAACAACGAAAACGGCTATTATTTTATATACATATATAGATATTCACAATTATTTTCATGAAAAATTTTTTGCATTAATTGTTTAGGAAAATGTAGTAAATTCTATAATATAAACCAACTACCTACATCAAAGTTTCACACTTTATATGAAGTTCAAAAAAAAGGTCAACTTTTTATTGAGAATTTCTAGAAAATTTACGAGTTTTGTCAATTTTATTAAAACAAATAGAATTTTTTTTGTGGATGTTGCCGGTTTCTTCCATATAAAAGTAAATAGTGTTTATTCGTTATATGGAAGCAAATGCGACAAACACTATTAAGAAGCATATGTTAAAAAATAAAACAATAAATAAAATTGATTTGAAAAGACTTGATTTTATTTATTTAATACATACACTTGTGGTCAGCTAAACAAGTCAAGGGGCATTTTGACTAGTTGTGGCTATTTTTATTTTGTTTATTTAATGTTCATATTTTTTTATAAAAGTTTAGTACTTTACTTAACCAGCGCCACTTAAATCCGTACAATACTTATGAAAATTCAACAAACTTTAACATTTGCACCCAAAAATTTAAAAATTTTTATTTAGAATTTTTTGAAAAATTTAAGGTAATTTTAGTAGGTTAAAGTGCAAATTGCAAGGCGCTAGAAAATCGCGTTGATTTTTAATAATTTTGCACATTACCGTCAGCCAAAAAAATTATCCAAAATCAACGCAATTTTCTAGCGTCTTGAAATTTGCACTTTAACCTACTAAAATTTAATAAGCTACAAAACTGCAATGTTAAAGTTTGTTTAATTTTTATAATTTTTGTACGAAGTTTGAAATTTGGATTTATGTGATTTAGGTAAAGTGCTAGACTTTTATAAAAAAATATAGTCATTAAATGAACTAAATTAAAAATAGCCAAAACTAGTAATAATGTCACTTGACTTCATCAGCTGACCACAAGGGTACTTTTAATAAGAGTAATGATGATCACGCGAGCGTTACCCTCAACGCCGACTAAAGCCCTTCACTTCACTTCACTAAAGCCCCTGCTTCACTTTCTACCTGTGGAACTATATGGTAAACTGCAGGCAAGCTGTAATGCTATTACACTAAACGCGCTGATCAAGTGGAGTGATTCGAGATTCGGACACTCTAGAATTCTGGAAGATCTTCCAGCAGACTTCAGGCGCCTGAACTACACTGTCCCGCTCACGGGAGTGATGAAGGAGTATTCAGTCCTGATCTCTTACTCCGACTCAGCAGCCTGCTACACTGATGGCTCCAAGTTGGACCTGCAGGTTTGAAGTGGAGTATACTCGCAAGAACTCTCACTTAACCTCAGTTTTCATCTGCCAGATCTTTGCAGCGTGTCTCAAGCTGAACTTACAGTAATCAACGAGCTGCAAGATGGCTTATCGATTGTTCTATTAATTCTCATGATGTAGCTATATCTTCTGATAGCCACGCAGCTATCAAAGCACTTAATTGTGACAAATCGTCGTCGAGGATTGTCATGGAATGTAGGCGTACCCTAAATGAGCTGGCAAGGAGATATGTCACTCTTGTCGTATGGGTACCAGACCATAGAGATGTACTGGGCAACTTGTTGCGGCTGAACTAGCAAGGAAAGACACCTTACTGCTCGAGATGCGGGCATTTTGCTATCCTCCTGCAAACTCTGGTTGGAGAATAATTTTATCGAACGGGCAAATAAAAGATGGTCTGCGGAACCCATGTGCTGGACTGCAAGCCATATTTGTCCTAGGTTGGATCTACTCTGCTCCGGCATGTAAATGGCGTTCTACCCGGGAATTGCCTGATGGTAGCCAACTCTAGTAGAATGGTTATGTAGTCAAACGGCTACTGTCGTAGCTGCCGTAATGGAAAGGAAATTGAAAACGTAGAGCAGTACATCTGCCATTGTCCTGCATTGTCGAGGGCTTGTCGGCGCTTGTTTCTCCACTGTTCCTTTGAATGTTTGGCTGAACTGGATTCAGCCAGTATCTACAATTTTATGCGATTCATTAGGGCTACAAATTGGTTTTACTTCTACGGTATGAGAAGGGAAGTAAGGAGTCTTGTCCCGTGCTCGGTGGGACAGGCAAGATAACCTAGCCTAACCTTTTTAATAGTATGTAGGGTTATTTTGAATCAAACTTTTATAAATGATATTCTAATGCTTCCATTATTTCAGGTGTTATACCCTATATTACTTCTTCTAAGTCTTTGACACTTTTAGGTGAAAAATCCGAAAGCAGTTGTAGTCACTTTCGGTTTCAGCGCCTCAAAAAATATAGGAATACACATCCATCTCATGGTTATAAGGGGCTACCGGGAAAATGGTCAATTGAAATTATTTTTTATAGTCATATTCCTTTTCAGCGACCCCATAACCCTAGATATAGTGGGGTTTTGCCCTCTGCTTCGAATTTTGTTTTGTGTGCTTGTGTAATTAATACACTACTGCTTTCAGATTTCCACCGAAAAGTGTCACAAGACGTATTGTTTAGGGGTTGGTATGTTCACAAGAGTTAAGGCCTGAACATTGTGATCAACTAAATGCCCGAAACCATAAAATATGGTATTTCCCTTAGAAGTAAAATTTGAAACAAATTTTATTTTAAGTCTCCTGAAAAGAACCAGAGCTTTCCGATAGCGGTTATTTTTTCGGTATAGAGCAATCCTAGGGGGTGAGAGCATTAAAATTTCGACATTACTTTTTTGCACCACCCTAGTGTTCACACTTTCCTGGTTGTCTAGTATTATTCTTTACTGTATTTTATTGTTGTAAACCGAAAACAAAATAACATAACCAGATAACCAGACGGATGTGAACAACCTAATTATCTTCATATTTAGATGTATGGCGTGGTAACTTTTATCTGAACAGCTCTGTTATTATGTGCATACATGCTTACGTTTAAGCGAATTCGTGTACAAAATATTATGGCTTAGTATCGATATTTAAAGTACTGCTTTGTTCGCTTAAGCTTAAATTTCTCTTACTCAAAATTATTATTAATCACCTGTGGTAGCCCTAAACATAAATACATGGGAATAAATACATTAGAATAAAGTAAAATGGAAATTTTACAAACTTTTCACGCTGTATGTATGTACTTAAGTATAAATAAGCGGACAAAAATAATGCATTATCTTCTAAAGAAAAATTCGATATTTTTCTCCGACACAAAAATTACCACATATGACAGCACTTTGATGGGGTCCAGATATCAATCGCTTAACTGGATCGTTTTTGATGTAAAAATAACTCTGCGTGTTCTCAGCCAAGTAGGACTTGCCAAGCGTAAAAATGGCGCCCGTGTTCGGTATATCCATTCGAAATTTGATTTGATTTGATTTGAATATTAAACCTCACTAGTCGTTGGTTGCACTTTGTTATAGATATAATACAACTTTCACTGCATCTGTTCACTTATTTTCTTTAAACAGCACATTTCTCAGCTATAGATTTTCCGGCCATAAATCAGCAACGGAAATCACATTCCAAAAAAAAAATTCCTTTCGAGCACAACAACAACCGTCAACCGCAGAAAATGTCCCTCGTATGCGCCACGGCGAATCGATTTTCGTTTTAAGCTTGTTCTTTATGCTCTAGCCGAACCCGTTAACCGGGCAAATGGAGCACCACATTAAAAAATAATTTAGCATACATATACATATATGTATGTACATGCACATGTAACTATGCCTTTCAATGAAATTCCGAGGGTATAATGGACTCCTGTTAGTTTCACTATGTATTTGAACGCTTTTTTTATTATAATTATTTTTGTGTATCTTTTTGTCTAACTAGCGTTATTTATAAATTAAGACTTGCGTGTTGCGTCGCGTTTTCATTTATCGTACTTATCGACGCTTAACGCTTGCCATGGCAGCAGACGAGCGATTTGTGTGCTGTGGTCAGTCGGACGGTTGGTAGTAGACTGGACATTCGCTCTTTTAGCAATTGGCTAACAAAGCGGCTTAAGGATATGTAGCCCTTAAAGCGATAGCGGTGTGTTCGCTGTTGCTTCTGTTGGCGGTGTGAGGTTGTTGGACTGTTTAGTTAACTGTTGTTTTGACCACTGCTTGCTGCTTTTTATGTAAGTTTTTGTGTTAGTATGCTTGTGGTAGAGTTGCGCGTGTTGGTTCGTGGAACAAGATGGATTGGGTAGCCCCCCTATGGATTTCCATGAAATTGTGCCATTCTTTCCCCTTTTAGTACATAATGGCTGAAAATAACTGTTTTATACTAGCCTGTTTCAGCTTCTTAGCTTCTATTAAACTATTTTGTTTGCTGTTTTTTTTTTTCTTGTGGCGGTGGCCACCTTCTGGCACGCACTTTGGCGCCCAAACCAAACAGCTGTACTGTGTTGGATTACCAATCCAATAGCCAACGCCAGTAGTTAAGTGGACGTGCTGGACGATGCCGTCATTGTTGCTGAGCGTGGTAGTGGTACTTGTATTTTTTCCATTGAATTGTCATCGTACTTGGGTATGGTTATTTCTGATTTGAATGTGTCGAGAGTATTGTGTGTGTGTGTGTGTGTGTGTGTGTGTGTGTGTGCCGTAGTGCAAATGAACACTTATTGTGGGAACTTTGTTCGATTTAGCGCGGTATAGCCCTGTACAAGCATGCATACAAATGTATCTATAAATAATACCTATGCGATTTGCATATATGTACAAACATATTCACGTTTATATCCTATTTGTACTTATTTCATTTTCTTGGCCGAATGCGTAATTTTGTGTCTATGTTTTATACTTTTCAGCTGTATAACACTTCCTTTTTCTGTGACATATAGAAATTCGTGCGTTGATTTCTGGGTAAGGTAAGTGTTTGTGAAGTATGTTTGTATTATGATACTCCCACCATGTCAGAAACACCAACAATCCAAAAGAAATTGTATCTGTATTGGTTCCATTAATAATGACTACATTTAAGCTTAATACGAGGGTCACTAAAAATTCTTTAGAATCCGCAAAACTAATGCTATTTGAGTTGATCTTATATTTTTATCGAAAAATTTTACATTTTTTTAGATTTAACTTGCTCAGAACGTAAGAGCGCTCTTTGTGTTGTTTACAGTTACTTCAAAGTTTAAAGTAGTGGATAAAAAAGGTTTTCGCTGGCTGATTGTTTACAACTTTCGCCCTGAATTAACACAACAACGGTAATTGGTGAAATGCATTCAAGCTTTGTCTACTTGTGTCTTGTGTACTTCGCTCGGCTATGAACATCGAAAAGGTCCTCCGATTTCGGCTTATACTCTTGAAAATATCAAAGCTGTGCGCAGGACGATATTGGAAGATCGTGAGGCGGTCCTGGGCATTCACGCTGATACCATATATACTTGGGTATATGCGGCCGAGCTAGAGAGAAAAGACCAATCAGCTGTGAAACGACAAAAGTTCTTAGTGCAAGAGGCATTTTGAAAAAATGGTGGCTTATTTCTTCGCAATCACGGGTCATGTGGCTATAGCGGCGTTAGAGGAACGTAGAACAGTTAATTCTTATTGGTAAACAATCATTACCTTTGTAACGGTTTTGGTCAAAACATCCCATTGATGAGACATTCACCGAACAGGACTGATTTGGCGCCTAATGTTTTTTTTTGTGTTCTCGTACATCAAGGATAAACTTCGCGGACAATGATTTTCATCGTCAGAAGAAGCTATTAACGCGTTTTTGAGGTACCGAATTCACTGCGTGAAAAATGGTTCAGCAATTGGTTTGAAGGAATGCAAAAGTGCATAAATAATTCCAAAGAGTATATTGACAACCAGTAAGACCATTTTTATCAACGATTTTTTTTTGTTGTAGAGAACAAATTATCTAAATAATTATCTAAATAATAATAAACTACTTCCCCGTTTTGTATGAAATATGAACAGGGAATTTCGTTACTCATACGCCACGTATTCCCATTTTTGATCAAACTTAATAAGAAAACAATAACGATCGATAATACGGAAGTGATAAGTCGCTGCGTAGTACTTGCCGCTGAAATTATTTAGATAATTTCTTTCTCTACAACACAGTATTTTTTCCATCTTGATACGATTAAATATCTGCTTCATTGAGCGATTAAACAGTCAATTTCTTAAAATTAAAATTAATTAACTATCCTATGAAAAAACTTTAATGACTAATTTTGTAAATGAATTACAGCCATTTGAGATTAATATCAAGTATTTTTCAAAACCTCGTTTCTAAAACCTTGTTTGCTTTTGAACGGCTTTGACAGGTCCTTCCTGATTTGGATGGAGCTGACGGTCGCGCTACACGTCACTCTACTAAGCCTTATAAGTTTTGTAGGGCTCCCAGATATTCGTGTATCAAGGGCCGCTTTAAAATCGACAAATAGGTGGTTTTTGTTATCTAGTGTCTTTACCAGGATTTGATGCACAGAGAAAATCTGGTCAATGTTGAACTTACAAGGTCTGAAGCCTCCTTTATGTATATATAAGGCCCAATAAGTTGGTTCATGTGTATAAGGCTTCAGTCTTTCTCACATTACCTTTTATGCGTTGTTGAGAAGGCTTGTCCGAACCGTAATTGTGGATTGGGCAAAATAAATTGAGCCTCCAATCTTCATCAGACCAAATTCTGCTTAACATCTGCTACACTTCGCCGTCGGCTTTGAATAACTCAGTTGGTATCTCGTTGACTCCGAATGCTTTATTACTGTTCTCTATTGGTCGAGTAAAGACACGTAAGTTTCGTCACTATATGTATATTCGCCTGCGGTATTTTTTAACATCAGCAAAAGAAATATAAGAGCAAGTCCTGCTATCTTCAAACCTATTAAAATCATCAAACATAAAATGTTTCCCCCTATTGCGAATGTCGACTGGCAGTAGATAAACGACTATTAAGCGATTATCGATTATCGATGCTATTGCGAGTGTCGCTTAGTCGCTCAATTAGCGACTGTGAATACTTTTTAATCGCTCATCCTTCTATTGCTGTTTTTTAGTCGTTGGAGTTTGCGTTTATAAAATTTACATAAGAAAGTGGTACTATAATGGATAAAAAGTAAGTCAATTGAACTGGAAGTTGTAAAAAATTGTGAAATATACATATGCATGTATGTGTCTGAATTACAGATCAAAAATTATAAGCAACAAAAGGCAACTTGCGCGGTTGGTCGTACTGATGCAGGAGAGTGAAGACATAGGCAAAGGAATTTCCGGAAAGAGTAGGGTAGGAAGCTCCGCTTCTATTGGAAAAGATACATATACAATATTTCCCATCCACAGTGTTTTTGCGCAGAACCAACATCAAAAGTTTATACAAAAAAACTGCATAATTTATTAATTGACTAGTGCTCGGAAATTTGAAATCTTTATTTTAAATTAAAGTTGAATTCTTTCAATACACTTGTTATGTTGTTATGTTAAAGTTTTTAAACTCGGGTCACGCGTTTGGACACAAAAACCCAACATCATTGTACAAAAAACTTAACCGTACCGTATTTCTTAAACTTCCATAAAGTTTATTAATGAGGAAAACAGCTTTTCCTGCAAATCATGTAAAGCCTAAAAACCGTGAAGCATCGGGCACGCAACTTCTATTCATAAAACTCACACATGTACATACACCTTCCAAGTCCAAGGGATCCGACGAACCTCGCAATTCCCTCCTTGCTTTAGCCAACTCTACTAATCTATGAGCTTCCGCATCATCTTCCTCATCACTAAATCATATTTCAACTGTGTCCATTTTTTAAATTTTATAATAAAAGCAATTATTTTAAAAATGATGTAAATAAAATACTCAAGAAACAAATGTAAACAAACAAACAGCTGTTTACAATTCTGTCAACCATTCACAATAGTACAAATTTTTATCGATCAAGTTACACAATAGCAAAATAAAAGATGATCGACTCGATCGACAAATTTCTATTCTACTGCCAGTCGACACTCGCAATAGGGGGCGTTACCTATGTACAAAACTGTAACATCTGCCTTAATTTACATTTTTGTCTGCTGGTTTTTTTATTGTTGTTGTATTGACTTCAAATCATTATGAGAGAGGGAGTAGGGATGTACCAACAAGAATATACAGCAAAAGTATGAAAGTCGTTAGAACTTGGAAAGATAGCGATGGCTGAAGTAAAAAGTGTTACACCTTGTTACAGTTTTGCCCGTCACTGTATGTATGCACTGTAAATAGTACATATAGATCCAGGTCTAAATTTAATTGATGATGACCGTTAGCACAATGGCATTTGGATTTTTTCAAATTCCTCGTTCATAACTATTTGTCAAGATCCTTTGCGAGTTAGTAATTCGGCTTGGGATCATCTTTTTTGCATATCGTCCTCTTAACATAGAAATGCCTCATGTACCATTTTTGTTTCGTTAGAAGTATAGCGACTAAAGGTCTGCATCGGAACTTAGCTTGCTTCACTGTGAAGTTTTTTTCAAATATTTATGTAAACTACTCATACTCTAACAAAGAGGGCATGGAAGGAAGAGAAGTGAAGATATTGAGCGCTGTATACATAAAAAAAGTACTCAAACAAATTATATTCCGAAAAAAGAGGAACATAAATCAGCAGTGCCATGCTGTTAAACTTCCACAAAAAAGAGGTTCCTTCACAAGTATTTTTTGAGTATTTTTGGAAGTTTTCGTTTAATGCTACATAATGTTAATGTTAGAGCTGACTCTGGTGTTAAATAGCAAACATGGACAAACAATGTAGGGCGCTCCGAATATTTAGCCAACAGCATATTTTTATAAAGAAAGTGGACTCATTTTATACAAAGAACCAATTTTTATTTGTACAATACGGCACTTTCATTTCCCAATACCAGGCGCGTATACATATGAAGTGGCAAGCTTTCCCTATGTATTTAAAAATGCAAATTTAAAAATTTATACAAACAATTTTCTGCTTAGAAATAGAAAACTTGTTACTTCACATGTATGTATGAGCGCCTGGTATTGGGAAATGAAAATATCAATTTGACAATAAAAACTGGTCATATAGACAGGTCGCGGGAAAATGGACACACATTTTTTGTTATTTAAAAAATTACATAATATGTATGTACATAAATCATGTATATGTATGAAAGATTCGAACTTTTTTGCAAACACTGAAGCGTCCGGCGAGAAATGTAAAACAATATTTTTTCCCACCTGCCTCCATATAGTACATATAGTCACAAATACAACACCGTGCGACAGTAAAATTTTGACACACAAATCAATAACCTCACGAAACTAGAAACCGAATATAGTAAAACTAAACTTCTTAGCTTTTCTCTTAGACGTCAGGATTTTTTTTTATGACTTCGACATTTCAAATATATAATTGATTAAAACATTAGTATATTTAGTGCAATGGAAAATAACAATATGGGTAATAAAGGAAAGAGAAAATTCTATAGAATTGTAAGAGATTAACTTTTTTGGTGCAAAAGGCGGAAAGGGTATTTAAAATGTGCTTTTAAAATCGTATCCTTGAATATTCTTGAAAACTTCTAATATTTATTTTTGAAAAAATTATACGTTAATGACCAATATTTACACCCTCGAATTTCGTCCTTCTAACTTTATTAGTTTAGTGTAAAGAAATATAATTAAAAGGGCATTTTCTATTCATCCTTGTGATTCAAACAAAAGTTTTTTATAGAATTTATAAAATTTTTACTTTCACTCGGCACCCATACTGTTATTCTACATTGCACAGAATTTTTAAAAATAAATTTTTTAAATAATCATATCTTTGAAATTTCAAAGAGAGAAAAACTAAACACGCAGTTTTACTAAATATATTTCACCCCTAGTTTCGGGAGTATATTGATTGCATCGTGTGCTTTGATTTTTGTCGCACGATGTAATACATATGCATATGCCCAGATATGTAGTTAAAAAAAAACTACTTATAAAAGTTCAAATGCCATTGAAATTTAATTGTAAGGTTATTGCTACGCAATCGGTTTCGCGAGGTGCCAATCCTGATTCCCAGCTACGTGTGGGTATGTACATATTTTTAATTCACCGTTACTGCTTTAGCGAACAAGTTCTTGTTTCTTCTAATGCCAAGAACACTCTTAATTTTTCGCTTTAAACCATTAATCCTTCAAGGTAATGTTGTCGGATATGTCTAATGATTGATTAACTTAGTTTCTGTCGTAAACTTCAACAATGGGCTTAATAACTATCCAAATTACATGTTGTATGCACGAAAGTGTGAACGTATGTATGTATGTATAATAGGGGGGTCCAAAAGCAGTAAAGTCGGAATTGTAATGCTCTCACCCCCTAGGATTGTTCTATATCGACAAAAAGTATACCCCTATTTTTTATTTTGAAATCAAAAAATATTTAGGCTATCTGCACACTTGTCGTCCAATCATAGTTGCGTTATCGTCTCGCCCTGAAATTTTGAGCCGAGCACATGCATTTCAAAGGAGATCTGCACACTTGTCGTTATCGGCTAGTTATCGGCAAATCGTAGAAGATGCAGAAACGGATAAGTACGGCACTGTCGTTTGCTAATCGTTGTGCACGCATTGTTTGTTTACATTTTATGGGGGAAAATTAGTGAAAAAGTTAATATTTGCATTAAAATTGTATAAAAATTAGTATTTTTTTGCATAAAATCTGTGGAAATTATTAAAAAGTGGATAATTGCATTAAAATTTAATAAATATGAGCGTTTTAACTATAAAATATGACGAAATTGTATTAAGTCTCTGTGTGCATACACAAAACACATTCCAGGAAAAGAAAAGAAGAGATATTACTGGAAAATTACGTCTAGAAATGTTGCAGCACAGTCTATATTTAAAAAATTGCAGGTTTTTGTAAATATTTCGCGAAAATATCAACAAAAAAAAACAGAAAATACCTGCTCCAAGTGAATTTTTAGACGCCAAATGAATTGAAATATCACGACCAAGTGTGCAGAAGTGTAATCGTCATGTAATCGTTGCTTCATGACGATAACTATGACTCAACTATGATTGGACGACCAATGAGCAGAAAGCCTTAGAGGTCGCTCAAAGCGCGAAAAATTTTCTATGTACATATTTTATATGGGGAAAAAAAACTTTTCGTAGAAATGGTATATAATTCTTCAAAATAAATATTTTTCGATCGGAAAACTCTGATTCTCTTCAGTAGACTTTCAATAATAATACCATTTGTCTATTTAACCATTTTTTAATACTAACGATTTTTTATTGGTCCTCCCATTGCGTTTTTCGGGGTTTTTGTGGGTTTTGGCGGACCTATAAATTATAGTTGCGATGAAAAAATGGTTAAATAAACACTTGGGTATTATTACTGGGAATCTCCTGCAGATAAACAGAGTTTTCCGATAGAAAAATATTGATTTTTAAGAATTCTATACCATTTCTACAAAAAGTTGTTTTTTTCCCCATATAAAGTACATGGAAAACTTTTAGCGACCTCTTAATATTTTATGATTTCAAAATAAAAAAATAGGGATATATTTTTTTTTGAATTGAACAATCCTAGGGGGCATGGGCGCCCCCCCCCCCCCCCCCCCCCTACATGCATTTTTGGACCACCCTAATTTATATAGTTTCAGTCCACATTGAACAAAATTTAATGTAGACACTATATTATTACAGCCAAATTAACATAATGAATTACAATAATTTCGGCTAGTTCGTGGTAAAAATATTTGAGTCAATACAAACTATGAATGTGTTGTAATTCCCTAAGAAATTTACATGCATGCAAGTATGTTCATGTCACCGTCATAGATTAGTGTGAATGTATTTCCTTCAGAGCTCATAATACTTTTTGTTGTTAAGTGCCTAAAACAATAAATTGTGTGCGAAATTTTTCAATTATTTATATTCCGAAAAATGTTCTCTCTTAGTCGTAAGATGAACTATATGAGAGCCTTGCGAGCATTTGCTTTACTGAATTTGAAAATAATTTTGGAAATATATATGTAAATTTTCAAAATTTTAGACGTGAAAAATTACGATCGGAATGCACGCTATGCTTATTAACCTTAATTTTTACTCACATAAACTAACAATCCGATATCTAGCGATTTTGGCCTAAAATGATAATTGAGGCGAGCTTACATACCTGCATCTATGACGACTGCATTCAATTAATCCATTAAGCACATTTCGTTATTGCAAAAAGCAACTTTTTGAAGTACTATTCGCATCCAAAGAGCTATCTGACCTCAAGTATATGTATTTATATAATATTCGATTAAAAATAAGTTCAGTTATAATTTTGCCAATTTCTCGTCTACCATGAAAATCTCCGGCCCATCTTAATGTACATATTTAACTATAAACAAAACTCGCAAAGTTTGTATGCGTATATTCTTACAAACTAGCTATACGCGGGTGTTTTCCACCTGTTTTTTTTTGTTTTTTTTTCTTTGTTTTCCGTTTCTTGTGTTAAGAACGATTTTATATCGACTTTTATTTTACCAATCTCGCGACGACTGTGCGTTAATTAGTCACAATAACGCTGGAAATGTAAATGTGATTGAAAATGGATTTTTATGTCTGCAACTGACCTTGAAGCGAGTAATTTTGTTATGCCATACTGTTGTGTTCCCGACCTCTAATATTCGCCAGTGGCATACCACAGAAAGGAAGTTTACTAGGAAAATTAAAAACGAAAGTACCTCACGGTAAGTATACTGAGAAAAAAGCCAGCTGAATATATTTCTCTCAACACAAGATGTAATAACTATAACCAAATTATGTAACTATGTATAACCAAAGCATGTATTGAGAGAAACATATTTAGTTGACGTATGTTACTGAACTCTTTTCTCAGTGTATAGTGTGATTAAAAATTAAAAAAAAAATAACACACATTTAAAATACAGTTTTATTAAAAGACAGCCACTTGAATTCTGAAAAGCTTTTAACTTTTTGAGGTAATTTTCGGACATAACTTGTTGGTTTCTAAATGTCATGTCATAGTACATGATTAGTCAGAATCACGAAAAATTGCAAACTTTGACAGAGCATATCTCCGAAATAACACACATTTAAAATGCAGTTTTATTAAAAGACAGCCGCATGAATTCTGAAAAGCTTTGAACTTTTTGAGGTAATTTTCGGACATAACTTGTTGGTTTCTAAATGTCATGTCATAGTACATGATTAGTCAGAGTCACGAAAAATTGCAAACTTTGACAGATCATATCTCCGAACAGAAAAAATAAAAAATCCTCGAACAAGTGTTAGCTTATTTCATGTATAGAACCCATAAAAAAAATTTTAAGCGAATCGGAGACTTGACATGATTTTTTTTACGAAATCCGTCCGACTTAAAAAATAATGGCTCATATAGCTACAGCAATTTGAACGCTTCACTCAGCTCGGAACGGCTTCGCTCGGCTCGGCTCCGCTTTATGTGTGATCGTACCCTAAAGCTCAGTCTTCCGGACTTCTGTAGTGTCTTTTAGGCAGAAAAAGCTACCACCAGGAAGCGGCGCAGACTCACGGCTGAAGAGTGAGACGTTAGTTAGGGAGGTTAGAATAAATCGGATAGCCAGCCGGCTTTTAGGGCCCTGACCCGCTATGACAGACACAATGTCTGAGACATTGCGGGAAACGTCGTGGCTAATGATCTGGCGAGGAAAAGCACCCCTGAAGCGTTATCACCAGATACGGAACAACTGGGGACTCCTCTGTCCTGCGGTTCACTCCTGGACGATTGGACATCATGTTAGCTCGGCGAGCGCACGTGCATGATCCTTCCGGCCTGTGGTGCAAGGCCGTAGCTCTCACTATCGGTGGAGGTTGTTACAGGTCATTATGTATTGGAATTCACGCGGTAAGATTAGAAATTTTAACTGATCGCTTTTGTATCAGCTGTCAAGAGGATGATAAGGTCGAATCATCTCAACACTTTCTATTACACTGCCCAGCCTTAGCGAGGCTAAGATGGAAGCACTTTGGCTCGCACTTCCTGGCTAACCCCTGACGAATTCAAATTAGCCGCATTTGTAATTTTGTAATCGGCTTGTGACATTTTGAAGATTAAATTAATGGCCTCCGTTCAGTTCTCGTGGTATCACAAAGGACAATCTCTTATTCGTCCAAGTGCGCTCCCTTGTCTAGGGCAACCACTATAACGTAACGTAACTTAAACCATTTTTGGTTGTTTGGATATGAAGATCGTAAAGGGCTGTTTGCAATCTCAAGATCAATTTTTATTATTCTATTGGTTGAAAATGTACTTTGCTTCTGCTGTAAATTCTGTTGAAGAAATAGATATTCTAGATTTTTTTTCCTTGAGAGCTGCAATCTTATTTAAGAAATTATGATAGAATAAAATTTTTTTTTTCGCTTCACTTACGCTGACGACACACAATCAGTTTTGCCTCTGAATTTCCTCACACACATTGCTTGTCAAAAATCATCAAAATTGAAAGCCATTACACTGAGGGAAATAATGCATAGTAAAAATGAATATATTTGATTATCGTTTAAAAATGTTCGATTTTGAAAATAATATTTTCATACAAAATTTATTACGCACGTGTTTGACTGTTCACATTTGAGTATATATATGAGTGTACATACGCACCCCAAGCATGCACAGCGCCGCTCTGAGAGCGGTGACAACACACACATTCATACATAGTACATGTTTATCCGTACAAATCGCGTGCTGTGGTGTTGATGGATATTCAACATTTGAAATTTTGGGTGTAGCTGAGTGCGCAAAGATGCATGCCACAATTTGTTGATATCCAGAGATGGTCAGGGTTCGAATTCCACTGCAGGCAACATGCAAGTTAAATATTTTTTTTTTAGTTTTTGTCTTGATTATTCACTTCACGGATGCTTTTTCAGAACGAACGCGGTCATTTTAATATGCGCGTAATTGAATTGAATATTTACCAATATACAGTACTTTCGTTGACGTTTATAGTAAGATCAATTACGTTTCTATTTGATTTTAATATTTTTTTCCCTCAGTGTGCGTAGGCTGCATTCAATTTGAGAAGCAATTTCATTACCAACATGTCGTTTTCAAGAAAACAATGTAACTAACTAGCTTCTGAAGACCATTTTCTATTTTAATTCCATTGTAGATTAACATTTTAGCATGCATAAGCTTAGTATTTTTTTTATTTACACAAAATTCGCATGCTAATGCTGAAAAGCTGATCAAAATTGAAATCAAAATTGAAGCTCAATTGAAAGAGAAAAAATGTAAGCAAATTGCCCATTCAAGCAATAAATAAGAGTGTGCTAGTGAAAAAGTGTGAGAGTATTGAAAATTGAAAGGGAAAAATTTAATGTGTAATGGCCCGGTTATACGAATTTTTCGTTTTTCTTGAGAGCTGCAAGCAACCCTTAAGGGGTTTATATGAAAAAAATGATGCTTCAAAAGTTGGTACAAAATACGTATTTATTGGCCACTAACAAAAATGGAATGCTTATTCTGAAAGAGTGAAACTATGATTTTACAGGTATGGATATATTTCTTCATATGGTCGCGGAATACGTAAAATCTCGGAGTTTGGAATTAACTCTCGGCATTAGACGCCACACATCATTTCGTGTTACCTCAGACGACACCTTTACTTTTATTCAACATATGTAGATTGATTAAAAGAAAAATACTGATAAAAATAAAATATTTTACACAAACAGGGTTGAAATTTTGAAATTCCTGCCCGTATTTCAGTGCGATTGTGCTACTATGATAGCGCAGCCGAGTAATCATAGTCAACTTATGTACAATAGTCGAAAAAATTATAGCCGCACCAAAATTTGACAAGTTTTAAAATATTATTTTTTTGTTATTAAATTTTGGTTACTTTTTTATAGTTCATTCTTTACCAACATCCGTATAAATACAAGTTTAAAGTTTATTTGGACAGCTAAAACCGATAAATTTTGTAAGCTATTTTATAAATAATAATACAAAGTCTACTGAGAAAATCGTCAAAATCTATGCTGTATAAGCTTTATCTCCTATACCACCGATTGTTCAGATACCAGTTTTGCGATATACATATCTCCTTTATGTAGGAAGCTAAACCCATTAAAGTGTGTTACCGGTTTACATACCAATCACACAGCAGTGAAAATCACTTAGATTGGTGCTATATAAGGTATATCTTCCATACCTCTGCTTGTTTAGATATGATTTTTTATATACATATGTAACTCCTCTATCTATGTATGCTGTGAATATATCTGTGTTCGTATGGAACAGTAGCTTATGTCGAAAGGCTGGCTTTAGTATAATGCGGCATTCCCTTTATTCTTTAAACGACAAAGAATTTTTTGATGAGACTTAATAAGAATATTGACTTGCTAGTATCGGAGCTATTTCTTGCACGTTTATTTGCCAAAAGTTCTCAACGGCTCACCGCCAGTGAATAATTCGCAATCGTATGCTGCGAATGCCGATTTATACTAAAGCCAGCCTTTCGACATAAGCTACTTTTCCATACGAACACAGATATAAATTATTTCAAATGCAGTAATTTGTTAAAGTAAAATTTTCAGATGTTCATAAAAGGCATAGCCGAAGACAGCGCTGCTCTTACTTGTTATAGCTAAATCTAGCTACAAAATAGCTCAACTGGCAGCTCCTGCGCTGAAAGAGAAGTATCCCTGCAAGAACAGTGACTATCATTTTACAAATCATTTGAGTGGCGAGATTTCTGTCACTGGCTACCTACTATAGGTATACGCCGCCGAGCCACGCCGCCGAGTTACGAAAATATCGGCGCGGCGGCGGCGTTCGGCGCCTAAGGAACAACATTTTCATGTTGTATGCACACTGAAATACATCGTTTGAAGGAATTAAATACTACTCGTATAAAAACGCTATTTTACGAAATGAAAATTACATTTTTAAAAGGAGTTTTTGTTTTGCATAATTTGGGCCACAGAACATTTCAAAAAAAGCGTAACTCGGAAAAAATATGGGTAAAACGTTTTTCGATAGAAAGCGTTTATTACAGTTAAATTAGGGCCGAATACTGGTAATCTGACAATTTTTTTCCGCAGTAGACAAATTTTTTCAATACTACTTTATAGACTACAACAACAATAACACATGAAAAACTTTAACGCCAATATCTCAGAAATAGTTTTAACAGAAGCGCCCTTATTGCATCTAACTCCTCAATTATTTGAGATAAAACAAAGACAAGTTGATTTTCCTGTGTATTTTTTTTTTGATATTTTAAACACACTTATATTAAAAAGCAAACATTTTTTTTGCTAATTTTTACATTCGTAAGTTATTTTATTCTGGGGTCCCGCAGACGAATACAAGTACTAGGTGGCTGTGTGAAAATTACGTTAGCATTATTATAAAATTACTTTTATTTTTCTTTGCGTTCGGTTCGCCTTAGAACATTTTGGCGCTTAATATTTTAGTGGAAATTTTAACTATCTATAAGCCATTTTTTAAACAGTGAGTCAAAAAAGCCCCTTATGGTGGGAGTTGATGGGTTAAAATTTTGGACAAAAGTAGACCAAACCCTGTTTTCAATATAAAACCCACAAAAAATCGTAACAATTCCGTAGTATAACATAACGGTTCATAAGATTACTGCAAGAATTTATTGATAGCGACATAAATTACCCCAATAACTTAACTTTTTATTTAATTTATTTTTTTTATTTAAATAGTACATACGGATTTGTAGAGAACATATAGATTATGTATATATTTCAAACTTCCTTCTGTTCGCCCATCCATAAGTGGCAGACACTCAATATATTAATTCAAGTAGAAAGTAACGTAATTTAAATTTAAAACTACTTCGATAAATGAATTAAATACAATTACAATCTGAATTGGCATGGCGAATGCCTAGCGCTGACGAGATGACATGATAAGATTAGTAGCCTCATGGCCCTTTGGATTCTACCTTATGCGCAGGAGCGACGGCGTTTCCTGACGCGCCGGCGTCGCCGCCGCCGTCGATTCTTTTTGAAGTTAAACACGCCGCCGCCGCAAAGCCTGTCGGCGTAAACCTCTACTACCTACAAGTTTCTATCAAATTCTAAAGGGCAGTGTGAAAAATCTGATGTAAACATTTGTGTACATGTGATCTTCCGTCTTCCTCCAACTTATGGCCTTATTTAATGGTCTCTTTTTAACCAACGCAAAATTTGCAAATGTGTTAGTAAGATAAATGAGAATGTGTTAGTTTCCATCACACAATTCTTGTAGGGATAACTTCATTTTATTTGATGCTATGTGTCAGGACTAGATTGCGCCCCACCCTTGCATTCATGTCGAATTTGCAGCAAAGTGTAGACATGGAATAGTTTTAGTTGTTGTGTAAGTCAGCCGAAAAAATGGCCAACTGAGAGACAGGCTCTATTTCTGCAGAAAATCTGACTAGCTCAGAACTAGCGTAGAAATTTCTGAAATACATTTGTGCTTTTCTGAAATACGTTTGCCCTTTTCTGAAATACATTTGTGTTTTACTGAAATACATTTGAGGTTTTCTGAAATACATTTGACCTTTTCTGAAATACATTTGCGTTTTTCTGAAATACATTTGAGGTTTTCTGAAATACATTTGGCCTTTTCTGAAATACAATTGCGTTTTTCTGAAATACATTTGTGTTTTTCTGAAATACATTTGCGCTTTTCTGAAATACATTTGAGGTTTTCTGAAATACGTTTGGCCTTTTCTGAAATACATTTGTGTTTTTCTGAAATACTGTTGGAAAAGGTGTAGATCTTTTGCCGACAGTACCAGTTCTAGCTCAATACCCAAGCAATGCTTTCAACTGTCCAGTTTTACACGGTAATGTAATTGGCGGGGGCAATTGTCGCCCAGTGCATTACATTGCAACTAGTTTTTAACCGGTTCCGTTTTGGACAGTTTTTCTTTGTAAGAAACCGTTTTTAAGATTAGTTTTTTCTTTTCTGTTACAGATTCCATTTTTGTTACCTATTTTATTAAAAACAAAAAATTATTGTAAGCTCCACGAAACAGTTTAAATTCATTAAATTCGAAAACTCACAACTGCCTTCACCGCGATTTGAACTCGCGACCAACGATGCTTGAATCGGATGTCTTCTGGCTGAGCTACTTTCGTATTGTACGAGTAGTAAGCATTTGCACATTAACACCGCAAGTTTCAACTGTCCTCTGTTGCATCCCTTTTGCACTCGTTCAGAGATAGTTATCATACATATATGTTGTTCAGAACTAGCGCTTTGTGAGACTGTCTCTAAATTTTACTGCAGGGTACCTACACATTTCAGTGTATTAGTATGCTAATTTGTGCCTAATAGATATGCAATTTTGTTTCGACCAGCTGGAAAATAGGCTAAAAAGACAAAACAGTAAGAGGATAGCTGGTTTTTGTTATAGTTGCCTCTTATACGGAAGTTGGGGAGTTGTGCCAAGTTAGTAGGTTCAACTATTTTTGAAACCATTAAAGTATAGTCAAAGTGCACTTGTATGCATGTGCATACAACACATACGTAGCACACGTATGCAAGTATTGATGTTCATTTAAATTATTGAGTCTCCAAAGTTATGGTGAGCGGTGTTTTAGTTTGTGTGTTTTACCCGAGTGACGTTGACCTCTTGAACTGCATATTTTTACTGCAGAAAGGCAGTAAAACAGTTTTGCTAGCGGTTTTTGTTGTGAAAGTTTTGGTTTCAGTTTCATTTCAAAGTAATTTTCGGTAGTAAACTTTCTTTTTTTTTAAGCTTATGCATGATAAAGTGTGTGTAAGTAAGTACTCTGCTACAGAAGAACACTTCTTTGTCGAGTAGGACATTAACCTTTGTAGTTGATTGACTTTTGTATATACATATGTACATATGTATCTTCTACTATATTTAAAAGGACAAGACAATGTATATACATGCACATTTACATTAATCATCGCATATGACCGGTGGTTGTCCTCGGATTCAAAAATCTATAGCCTAATTTGCGCTCGTTTAGTATTCATAAAGTAAACGATATGTCGTTAAGACATCGAAACCAATCGAAACGAGAGGCTAAAATTCTTACTCTCCGCCTTATTAACTGGACAAGTAGAGGTGCTTTCTGTGTAGATTAACAACAGTCAATCAATATTTCTGACTGGAAATAGATAAAAAATTTTACTATATACATAGCTAGGAAAAACATCATGCCCTTATAAATATTTATGCACGCTTATATTAGATGGAAGTTGGCCTCTGGTCAATGACCTTTTGTGCATATGGGTAAGGCTTCCTCAAGTTCAAGTTTTTCAATGATATTCAGGCAGCGCCGAGTTTTGTAGTAGAACAGTACACTGTGTAATTTTTGTTGCAAAATTCCAAATAGTTTTTTTTAATCAACAATTGAAAATTTTTGCAGTGTTTTGGAAATTTTTATTTTTCTTTGTAAGTAAGTATCCGATTGAAAAAGCTGTTTGGGTGTAGATTTAGGAAACATTAAACTATACAATAAAATTATTTGCGTTACAAAAATATTTTTGTTTTTGCTTTTCAATAATTTTTTTATGAAAAATTGAACTTTTACGCAATATCTGCGCCTCGTGCACGAAAATTTTGAACAACAACTTATGTAATAAACATTTCTGCATTTATCTATGAAACAAAATGCGTGCATTTCGATATAGTTTGGTCGGAATGAATTTTTAATTGCCAGCGTGCGGGCCCGACTACCGCGGGCATGCGAAATTCGGGCATGAGAAATAAAAGTGGAACGATTGAAACGTGCGATCTTTCTTGCGCAAGAAGTCAACACGGATTGCGCGCGATCCAGCCACGCGAGTAACGAGCTTCCTTTGAGCAGGATATTCGGACCAATGGAATCTTTCAATACATATAATTTTATCAAAAAGCTAAAAGGGAGAAATTTTAATAGTACAGTCAAATTAGGAAAATCTGGTGTTTTTTTGAAGGTGGAAAGGTTGCGGTTTTTCCGCCGGGATTACAAAATTAATTATATTTTAAGACGTTCACAAAAATATTTGGGAAAAATATTAAGATTTAAGTGAGCTGGACCGATTTGAAAATACCTCCAAAACTGGAGTTTTTTATGAATAAAAATAGTTTCGTAAAGAACTTTATGAAAAAAGTCCCCTCAGATGACAAAACAGATTAAGATTAAAAAATCTGCATACAAATATTTAAAAATCTTTTCAACGGAACCGTAAGAATGAGATTTTTGATGCTGTTTTTTTTTACTTTTTTCAAAGATTTATTTACGAAAAACTTGAATAACTGGGCCAAAACTATTCTGATTTAGACTTATGGGATCTCAGTAGAAAGGTATTTTCACATCATTACGATTCCGTTCAATTTTTTTTAAATTTTTTTTAAATATTTTTATGCAAATTTTTTAAGCTTAAACCGTTTTGTCATTTGAGGGGATTTAAAAAAAAAATTTTAAAAAACTATTTTTATTCATAAAAAACTCTATTTTTGGAGGTATTTTGAAATTGGTCCAGCTCACTTAAATCTTAATATTTTTTCGAAATATTTTGGTGGACGTCTTAAAATATAATAGATTTTATAATTCCAATGGAAAAATAGTACCGATTTTTTTTTGTATTCGGAGTGATGCAGTCTAATGTACATATGTATCTTCTAATATATAATACTAGTCTGGATTTAATGTTTTTTAAGGTTTTACAAGTTTTTCCACTAATGATCGATTTTGTATGCCTCTCGTGACTTACCTTTGTCCTTCTTATATTATAACATAAAAAGGGTTAAACTTCGTTCAAGCTAAATTATAATCTTACCTTAAGCAATTAAACACTTTAATTAATGCTATCTGTCGCGCACCGCTGCATTAACATGAGCTGTTGAACGACACTGTTGACAAATATGTATGTACGTAGGCACCATTATTAAGAATAAAAACCACTTTATTGTTTTAATATCTGAAATTTTAAAATACAAGCACAGTTTGTACATAAATTGTATACTCACTTATTCGTGTCCTTGAAATTCAAAGTTCTCAAACTGAATAAAGCGGATTGATAGAATTCGAAATGACGAACCTACGCCTCGTTCAGTTTAGAGAGAACCAAAATCATTATTAACCGACTTCAAAAAAAAGAGAAGGTTATCAATTTGTCGGAATATTTTTTATTTTTATTTTTTGTTTGTGTACATATGTTACCGCATAACTTTGGACCACGTCAACCGTGGTAGTACGCACATCTAACCACTCGGCTACAACGACCACCTGGTTGATACTATCGTTTGACATGTTGTTTTGCAAAGGGTTTTGTAGTGGTACCATCTTATTTGATTCTAATAAAATCCTTCGAATTTATTGTAAATTTTTTTCTTTTACAAATGCACCTTCTCTTTGACCAACAAACTTTATTGCTCGATGTAATGAAATATTTCATTTGGTATTATTTTTTTTTTTCAGATAAAAAATGCAAGATGAGTGAGAACTTAAGAGATGTTACAGAAATATCTTCGAATGTTGAAGAAGAAGTGGCCAAGCCAGTAATAAACACTTCTTTAACCACATCTGCGACACCAACACCGCAGTCCGAAGAATCAGTTTCATTAACCTCAATAGAACCAAAAGAATGCCCTTTTACTTCTACAGAACAGAATGAGAAAACAGCGGATGGTATGAAATCCACGGAGGTCAAAGAAAAAGAAATTAGCTCTTCTAGTGATACGGATGCTGCTTGTAATATACCAAGCACAATCAAGACGAGTACAGAGGAAAATGTAGAAGATTGCCCCGTGAAAATGCAAAAAAAATCATTGGGGTCCTCCACAGCAACTGAAAACTCAAGCAAAGAACTTAGCGAAACTTCTATAAATCCTGCTATCACAGAACCAAAAGAATGCCCTTTTACTTCTACAGAAAAGAATGAGAAAACAGCGG
>NW_023458564.1:34938095-34959922 GCF_013731165.1 Rhagoletis pomonella | reverse complement strand
CACAGTAACTGAAAACTCAAGCAAAGAACTTAGCGAAACTTCTATAAATCCAGCTGTCACAGATGTTAACGATGAAGCGAATTCTTCTTCTCCAACAGTTTCCGCCGGTACGGATGTGGATGTGAACTATGCGCAACACGTGACGTATGAGGAAGATGGCAGCGCCATCTACACAGACCCCAAAACCAAATATCGCTACAAGTGGAGTGAAACTGAAAATACTTGGCTCCCTTGCGACACGGCAAAGAATGGCTCTAAAGCAGAGACCACGGCCAACCCCTATGAGAATGAGCACTACAAATGGTGCAGCCAGACCCAAAAGTGGATACCTAAAGTGCAAACGACAGAGACCGAACATTACAAATGGGATGCTGAGAAGGGAGAGTGGATACCAAAAGATATTGGTGCGCAAACAAATCCAACATCAAAGCCTGCTACTTCTGATCCCGCAAATGTGGCTTACGATATTGATGAGGACGGAAATCGCATTTATACAGACAAGGATGGAACAGTCTTCTTCTGGGATGCCACAAAGAATGCTTGGTTTCCGAAAATCGATGATGACTTTATGGCGCACTACCAGATGAATTACGGCTTTATAGATAATACCAGCGCGGCAGAGGAGGAGAAGCGGCGCAAGGCCGAGGAAGCTGAAAAGCTCAAAGAACTGGAATTGCAGCGGATGACTGAGGAGGCAAAAGCCGCTGCAGAAGAGGCAGACGCAGCGTTAAAAGGAGCTGGTGACGCCACGATTGCCGGTGCTAAGCGAAAAGCACAAGAGCCTCCAAGTAAGTAGATTTGAAATTATTGAGCCGATTTGGGAATGTGTGTAACGCGAAAACAATTTCATATAGAAAATTAAGAATCAACTCTTTATACTAGAATGCAATCCATTGTCAATCGAAACTCATCTTAGTGTGTAATATAAAAAAAAATTGTATATTTTTAGAATGGTTTGAATTGGATCCTGAGCACAACACAAAAGTTTACGTTTCCAATTTGCCGCTGGACATCACAATAGATGAGTTCGCGGAACTTATGGGTAAATGTGGTATGATAATGCGCGATCCACAGACGCAAAAGTATAAACTTAAATTATATGCCGAGCCGGATGGGCAGTTGAAAGGCGATGGCTTGTGTGACTACATAAAAGTGAGTAACAAAAACTTTTCAATGGCTAATTTAGTTTACATAAATGCGAAGTTATTATTTACCTTAATAGATACTCAGAAAAGCGTAAAGCCTGGAAATGTAAAAATAAGAACTAGCTGTAAATAACCTATTTAAATTCTTTATTATATTTGGCAAAAAAATACTTTTGAAGATCATTTTAAAGGTCTCATTGAATAATAAATTAACTTGACCTTAAAACGACCTTCAAAATTATAATTTTTGTTTCGTTGTTTTTAAAGAGGGTTAAATATATTTTTCGCTTCTTGTGATAATGGAAATGAATTGAAGTAAGAAAAACAAATATGTTAAAACTTTTCAAAAAGTTCATACATACTAATTTCAGGTCAAATAAAATTATAGTTTAAAACTAAAAATACGCTTTTATTATATGAACCAAAAAGGCTAAAAATAATTTATAGATATTAAGGTTAAGAGGAATAGGTAGTTTCCTTATTTTGATTTGATTTAGCTTTTTAAACTAGCTTAAAATGGGATCAAAGTGATTGACAATAAAATTAACTTTAATGGGATACCAATTGTTCTGAATTTTTCATTGTCAATGTATGTAGTAACTAATATTGAATATTGCCAATATTTAGCATGACTGTACAAATTGATTTTCCATGAAAGTTACTATTATTGTTAATATCCTATTTTAAGCTAATTTAAAAAGTTCAATCAACTTAGGGAACTTCCAATTCCTCTTAAAGTAAATCGCTATACTTAGTTGGGCTATAAATACTGCTACACACATTTTATGCTATAAAAGAAAAAAATAATGAAGATTTTAGGAATTTTTTTTTTACATTTTTATTGATATGTATGCATACATATTGTATACAAAAATGTATTTTATACAAAAATAAATGTCGATACCTGACCTATCTCGGCAGCCGGTTGGAAAACGCCCTATCTTAGAAATCTTTTCAAGAACGTCCTACTTCAGAATTTGATTGCAGAATGCCCTATTTCAGAATTTTATTAAAAAACACCCTATCTCAGAATTTGGCTGAAGAACGCTCTATATCAGCTGTCGATTCACATTTTCAATGTACTTTCAGCAGAGATAGGGTATTTTTGAACCGAATTCTGAGAGAGGGTGTTGTTCAATCAAATTCTTAAATAGGGCGTTCTGCGCTCAATGTCTGAAGTAAGGCCGAGAAAGGTCGATCTTCCACTCAGGCGTTGATATGTATATATCCATACATTTGTAATCCAGTTCAAATCAGGACTGCCTGAGGGCCATTCTCCAGAGGAAATTTATCCTGGCAAATTTTGTTGGAGATTTTTCTGTGCAAAAAATTCCGGTACCGCGTTTGAAAGTCCGAAGTCTGTTTTAATAATTCGAGTAATGGACTTTTGCGTGGCATTCATCTCTCGGGACACGAGTTCCTTTTTTCGTAGCGGATGTCTCTTAATTCTTGATTTGACAGCTTTGATGACATGCGGGGTTCGTAGACGGACCGACCCGCGGCGGTCTTTAATATATCCCGTCTCCTCAAACAGTTTTATGCACCGGCATACTAACATACGACTAATGCCGAGCGTGCGGAGCGTTTGGAAAGTATCAAATTTTTCCATTTCACACTTAAACAGCGATACGTTGCTCGTTATCTGACCACTCCATGGCTAAAGCTGAACCAATTGTGAATTCCCGGTAGAATATATTTCCTTTGCCATGTGGTAATATTGGGGTATGTTTAACTTTTCTATTGTAATGGGCGCGCTCAATGTTGTGACAGTTTTTTGCGCCTACCAAGTATACATATATAAATTATTTTTACCTTTTAGTACACATCTTATTCTGATTTGGCGCTGTACCCGCCTAAGCGATTTTGGCCGAGTTCAACAAAGCACGCCAGTCGTTTGTGTTCTATGCCAACTGACACCAATTGGAAATGCCAAGTGTAGTTGGAGCATCGGTGTCCATTCGAACGACATGGCCAAGCCAGCGGAGCCGCTGTACTGTGTCCATGCCCTTTAGTTCACATCGCTTTGTCCCAAAATTCTATTAACTTTAAAATGCGTCGACTGTTTAGGGGCGACGGCTAATACTGGGCGCCTAAATGCATGGTACGTACTGATGTATGTGCAACTATCTGTTCTCGTTCCCGAGATATTTGATTTTATTACAATAAAGTTTATTTGCCACACTCTGTGACACCAATTGTAAAGGCAAAGTGAGGCCAAGTCCGTGCAATTTAATTCTAAATTCAAACAACATTCAATTCGTGTTTTTGTATAGATTTTAAAACTTTATTGTTGGTTTTTTTTTCACATACACTTGCTAGATTTGCAGATTTTTTTTGTATTATCTGTTGTTACTCTATGTATGGATGTACCATGTTACACTTGCAACATACCGCTATTAAATTTTCGTTAGACTATTTTAATTTAAAGTCAATGGTTAGTTCATTTACGGTGCTCGATATTTTAGTGTATACTTTTATTAAATTACATAACATTTCCTAAATACATGTACCATGTATTAAAATTGAATTCAATTTGTTTTCATATGAAGTGTGAATGTGTTATTTTTTGATATTTATTTATAAGGCGAAAAGCATACTGTGAGGTAATAATAAGATAAAAAAAATTGTATTTAGCTGCACATTTCGAATGGATTTATATCCTTCGCTCTTTTTTATGATACGTGTACATACATATATATGTACATATACTAGGTATGTATGTATGTATGTATCTGTATATTTACAAACGTTTGCATTTTTTAACCATGGTAACATTTGAAAGTGATAACAATTACATAATATGCATACATTAAAAAAGTGTTTAATAGTTTTATTTAATGCATACAAAACATTTGTGTTAATATACTACATATATCGTTTAAATATTGCTTTTAACATTGAAAATTAAAATTGTATTTTAAAATTTGTTAAAAGCGAATCGTTTCAATAATGGCATTTTTATAACTTATTTAAGCAGCATTTTTATAATTCTTAAAAATTAAAAATACAAAAGTCTTACATTAGTAATATTATATATAGTATTAACGATGAGCTTCAAAAATCATGTTCATAGTCCTAAACTTTGAGTTACGTTAGAAAATTTTTTATTATTAAAATGTATGCCAGGGTAGGCCAACAATATTTATTGGATTTTTTCCATAGATTAGGAATCTGTTCTTCAAATTATTCAATTGGCTCTAGTTTTCGAGTTATTTGGGATCAAAAGCATAAAAAAATATGAAAAATTTGATTCCGCATACATCATCTAGTCACAAAAACATTTTTTTTCTTAAACAAAATTTGGTATATGCGATCTGAAATATCCTTATATATATCTTTTCTTCACATCCATAAAATTTTGTTTAAAAATTGTCTTATTGTAGGTGCTAATAAACCTTTCAAGTTAAGTTCCCAAGTCAAAAAACAAAAGACATGTCCTGATTTGATTAAAGGTGGAATTAATTCTCCTTCGAATAAATGTAATGGGTTGTATGACCAAATTATTCACACGTTTTCGAAACATTTGACAGATGAATTTAGATTCTAAGAGAGTAGTACACAATTTTTAAAGTTAAATAAGTTGAAAAAATCCGTTTTTTAACCATTTAAATCGCAAATATCTCAAAAACTTGAGCCCATCTAATAATTTCAAAAAACGGTTCTAATTCGTCGGAAAAAATCATAAAAGAACCAGTCGTCACTGGTTGTGCCGTAAGCAGTTGTTGGTATTTTGCTCGGCTATTTTATTATTAGTACTCTTTTTTTTTGGAAGAACTAAACAACTCCCAAAATAATGTTTTGTTTATGGCATTTCTGGAATAGTTCCTGCTTTGCATCTATGTATGTATTTACATGTGTGCTTATGCAGATGTATTCTGTGTAAAATTTTGGTAGAACATTTGCATACTTATCTTGTGAATCCCTTAGGTGTAAAATTATTGGATGTTTAAGGAAAAGTTGGTAGTGCTTTTACATAAATATTACATAAATTAGAATTAAAACTATTATGTTTGTATAATCATTATGTGTACATGTGTTGAATCGTAAATTACAGTTACAAAACGGTAGGGGTCGTGCATGCACTCTTCAAAATTTTATTTTCCAATCTGTGTGCATCTTATTTACAAACAAACGAACAACTCTTATTTTGCGACTTTCTGAAATTATTATTATTTATTTAAATTATTATTATTTTTTCTTAAGCTGCCTATTGTAGATCCACTTATAAATCAATAACTATATGAGAATACAATATTTTATTTTCGTAATTTACAATCGAGAGTACTTTCAACTGCTGTCAAGCAGTAGCCGTCACTGGAACGCTGCTCGTTTGCAACTAAAGCTAATACTAGTGCCTCCGTGGCATTATTAACGCATACATACATTTTTTTTTTTAAATCTTATTTCTTAAATTTTTGCATTTTATCAAATTAGAAAAAAAAGTATTTTGAAGACCTAAAAACAAGAAGCATTGAGCGTGTTTCGAAATAAAAGAGAATGGCAGCAATGACTTACACACATAAATTAAAATGACTTATATTTAGCTTAATTTCTTAACGAGGTTTTTGGGATAAATCAAAGCTACAACAGTCGAGCAGCGACTTCATTTCCTTGTTTAGGGTCGGCTCAATACAGCAGTTATCCCATTAATTCTAATATCATTTGATTTGGCGAATTTCCTGCACTCTATCTACTTGTCTTCGAAGGCCTCGTTGCCGCCATTCGCTTGTTGTTGTTGTTTGTGTAATTCTTGTAGTTTCTTGGCCTTTCGTCCTTTTCGCATTTCGAAGAATTTGCGTTGGTCCTCGGGTGAGAGGCGCGATAGTCGCTCTGCATACTTGCGTTTCTTTTCTTGTAGCTCTTGTCGCACACGCTCGTCTTCTTGCTTTTTCAGCGCTTCAAATCGTTCTTGTCGTTGACGTTCCTGCTCTTCCGCTGCTCTTCGTTCGGCCTCCTCTTGTGCCTTGAGTGCTTCTTCCTCCTGATTGATCTGGGCTTCGTGTTCTTCTTTACGTCGTCTTTCCGCTTCTTCGAGCTCCTTCTTTAAGCGCTCCTCTTCCTCTTCGAATTTCCGTTGTTCTTCCTCGCGCCGCGCGATCTCTTCTTCCCGTTGGCGCAGCAGTTCTTCCCGGCGGCGATTCTCCTCCTCAAGACGCTCCAGCTCTTGTTTCTCTAGCTTACGCGCTTCTTCGAGTCGCTGCAGCTCCAGCCGCTTCTCTTCCTCTTCTTGCTGTCGCTTGATTTCCTCTTGACGTTGTTTTTCCTCTTCTTCTAATCGCTTACGGTTGTATTCGTCTTCCTGGCGCTTTCGTTCCTGTTGCTCATGCAGCTGTCGTTCACGATCGTCCTCTGCCTTTTTCAAGCGTTCTTCGTATTCTTCCCGTTGCTGCTTCTCCTTCTCGAAACGTTCTTGTTCCCGCTTTTCCTCCTCCTTGGCGCGTTCTTCTTCGGCCTTGCGCTGCGCTTCCTCTCGCTCTTTGCGTTCCTGCTGTTCGCGTTCGCGCTGGCGACTTATACGCTCCTGGCGTATGCGCTCGGCGCTATTATACTCTTCCTCACGCCTTTTCTGCTCTTCTTTCAGTGCCTTCAATTCGCGTTGGCTTTTCTCGCGTTCGATTCGCTTGGCTTCCGCCTCTTCCTGTTGCAGCTGTTGCTGGCGTTGGCGTTCTTGGTCGGCAGCTTCGCGCTGGCGCAGTTCATCTACTTCGCGGTTGGACTGTTCCGGTTGCTCTCGCTGTTCATGTGATTTTTGTTGCTGGTCCTGTTGCTCTTGATCTTGTACTTGTTGCTCACGTTCGCGTTGTTGCTGCATACGCAACTGATTTTCTCGTATGCGTTGACGTTGCTCGATCAGACGTCGTTCCTTTTCCTGTTGCATGTGTTGACTTCGCTCTTTTTTACGTTGCAGCCGACGCATCTCCTTCTGTCGTTGCCGCCACACGGTGCGGTCGTGGGGCGTTCGTGGATGGCTATGCCGGCGTGGTCCTGTAACTGGAGCCGTTGTCGTAGGAGCGGGTATTTCGTTATAACGTACTGCCGTTGTTAATGAAGTGGGTGTCGATTTGTCGGTCGATTCAGAATCGATATCGTTTGGATGAACACTCGGTCTAGTTTGGGTGTTTTGGGGGCGGCGGCGCAAGTCGTGAGGGCGACCACGTCCGCGTCCGCGATTTCCACCTTGACGTTGAGTGCGGGTCTTGGGGATGACGATCTGTTCCTCGCTGCCGACGGCCTTGACGATAACATTGGACCTGAAATAGAGGAATATTTCGTAAGAGTTTTGGCTTAAATTCGGGCATTCCTTGCTAATACGATTTAACTTATGCATTTATCATTGTAAAATTAAAGTATTTTATGTTTTTTAAATATCCTATAACTAATCTCTCTCTCTCCTCTTTACGTAGGTGGAGTCGGTGGGGCTGGCTTTAAACATCTTGGATGACTACAACCTGCGCGGTCATAAAATTCGCGTACAACGTGCCGAATTTCAGATGCGTGGAGAGTATAATCCAGCATTGAAGCCGAAACGAAAGAAGAAAGACAAGGAGAAATTGCAGAAAATGAAGGAAAAGTAAGTTTAATGCCGGCCCCTTGATATTTCTTTTAATTAGGGGTATTCCGTAATACTCTCGAAACCCCGAAAGTCCCGAAGATCGGGCTGAACTGTTAAAATGTCTATGCAGAATGCAGTTGCCCAGGTTTTCGAGCTTACGAGATTCAGTTAATTGTATGAAATGTTTTAATTTACCAGATTTTTTTTTCTATTTATCGCATTTTTTATTCTAATAAAACTAATAAATTTCCTAATTACTCAACCAGGCTTTTTGATTGGCGACCGGAAAAGATGCGCGGCGAGCGTTCCAAAAATGAGAAGGTGGTTATTATTAAAAACCTTTTTGATCCGACTATTTTCGAGAAGGAAGTACAACTCATATTGGACTATCAGAACGAGTTGCGAGAAGAGTGCAGCAAATGTGGTACAGTTCGCAAAATTGTCATTTATGATGTGAGTTTGCCATATCCGACTTTCTATTTTCTGAATACATGTACATATGTATGTATATTTAATTTCTTGTTTACTAATTTTCAGCGCCATTCTGAAGGTGTCGCACAAGTTAATATGGCTGATCCTGAAGAAGCCGATGTGGTTATACAAATGATGCACGGACGGTTCTTTGGCCAAAGGAAGTTGACCGCAGAGCATTGGGATGGAAAGACGAAATACAAGTGTGTAACGACAGCTTTGATATATTAAAATTTATATGCTATTTTTAAATTTTTGTCGTTTTCAGAATTATTGAATCTGAGGCCGAGATACAGAAACGACTTAACAATTGGGATCAATATCTAACACAGGAGGAAAATGAACGCAAAGAAAATGCATCAAAGCCGGACGATGCAAAGGAAAAAGGCGATATGCTATGTGACAATGAAGATATTCAATGCGGCGTATTAGAAGAAAACTCGAAATCTGCTTGCAGCGATGTGAAAGCGTTGGATAATGATTAATTGCATAGATCGACAAGAAAATCGGAACTGACGCTAACTACTACTGATTTTTATGCAAAGTCCGGACTCAGTTTCTTCGATTTTTTAGGAGACTCCACAATTTATAATATTCAACAATCAAATAAATATATGCATCAGCCATGCCCGGCGCTGGCAAAACTTTTGCACTTTCTTATGGCGTTCTGCCAGCGCTGGGTACAGTTGATATGCACCATTCCTGCTGGTTCTTATATAAAATATCCTACTGAATCCGAATATGACTTCTTGTTGTACATATGTACAAATGCATATGCATATTTATTTGTAATGTTTTACACTTATTTTTTTTATGTTGAAGTTTTCTAAATTTCTCAATAAAAAATACAATTTTAATAATAATTTCAAACAGAATTCATGATCTTCAAACAGACGAAAGTTATGTATGAAAATAGGTTAAGCGTGTAAATAAGTCGTTACAAATGATAAGTTTCCTTCTCTTAATAATTTTTCAGTGAAGGATTTCGACAAAATTTTGAAGTGTAACGTTTAAATTATGCCATTTACTGGCTAAATGTAAACAGGCACTGGCACGAACTCATTCCAATAAAATTCCAATACTGGCTGCCAGTATAACTGTCATAGTCGCATATTTTAATAATTAAAATTTAATTCATTATCAACCTCGTCTTCAATACATGGCCACTGCATTTTTCATTTCGCTAGCTTTTGAATAACTGGAATTATGTAGACAGTCGTCGTTCCAGTTCACCGCTGGTCTGGCACACTGGAATGACATGCTACTGGCATAATGTAAATGGCATAATTCAAAAAATGATGTACATATGTTCATATATTCGGATTCAAGCGTTATTTTGCATAACAACCATTTATGAGCGTTTCGGGGTATGTACTTTGCCGAACCGTGTTACTCACATTACCTTCATGAGTTTATTTAATAATTAAGTATATATGTATGTACATATGTATATTTCGCGATATACTAACCCATAATGGCAAATACATATGTGGAACAGGAAATCGCAATTACTAGCTTTTCAATATTTGAAAAAAAAAAAAATAAAGTTTGCGCTAAAAGTGTTACTTTGGTTATTGACTTATTTTTAATCGACTTCCAAAAAAGGAGGAGGTTATCAGTTCGTCGGAATATTTTTTTTTTTTTTTTAATGTATGTTACCGCATAACTTTGGACCACGTCAACCGATAATCGATAATTCTTTTTGCATTGGAAAGGTAGTGTCTCAGAGGTGGTCCCATACTAATCTGGTTGAGATCCGATCAGTGGATCATGAGATATATATATATATATATATATATATATTTTTTATATGGGAGTTGAAGTCGGTTTTTTTTTGCTAAAATTTACTTGTTATTATTCACAACATACCTGGGTCCGTTTTTGCCGGGTTGATCCATCACCTCCAATATAACTTCATTCGCGAATTCATGTGGGTAGGTGGCATTCCAACGATTGTAGACTTTGTGACGATTCTTCTCACTGACTTTCGGCATTTTATGTTGACAAATGAAACGGAATTTGTCCGGACAAGGACGTGCAGACCACCTATTTGCAGCAAAACAAAAGTTTTATCAGCGATGTTTTTGGTTTGGTTTTTTTAATTGTTATCATGCAATGTGCTGTGCGGTGAAAGTAAAGCTAAATTGTATGCTTTTGTATAGTAAAATATTTTATTTTACTATGCCAAATTCTGAATACATTTCACGTTGCAAGTTGGCTGCTTTATGATTTTTAGCGTATGCATATGTATGTATATGTACATATTTCACTTATGCATTTTTGTAGCTCACAGTCTTGAGAAATGCACATATGTATGTATGCATGTCTGCGTATAAAATTGTGTTTATATTCTTGTCTGGCGCTACACATCATTAGCACGTCAATTGAATGCAATGCGCTTTAAGTTGATGGGCAGTCGGACAACTTGATTAGCAATTTCACACGTGAACCGCTCGCATTTTAAGTAATGGGTTAAACGCCAACGTTCGCCTAACTCGGGAGTGGGTAAGGACTGCGTTATGGCATTGCAATTAAATGACTATTTGTCATACTGTCCAGATACATCCATGCATACATATGTGAGTAACGTATATAAGGTACATGGAAATTTTTAATTCATTTTATTACGCTGTGTCATAGTGGGAAATATTCCACAGAAAAGAATACGTGTCATAACTTGCAGAATGGAGTTAGTCCTATAGTTTCTGGCCGTATTTTTATTCGGCAATATCTTTAAGAGTTGATTAAGTATTCATACATACATATCGCACACGGTCTTCAAAAGAGTCACAACTCAAAATTTGGCATTTTTGAGATTATGCGCTAAAAATGTACGCAGAGCTTTTCTTTACCTTTCAGCTAAAGCTGGAGCAAATTTTTGTTATAATTTGTTAAAAAAAAACCGAAGGTAAAGTCGCCCTTGCCCATATGATTATCATGTGCTAAGAAATAGTTTTTTTTTCGCATTTTCTGACAAACGTATTATTTTGAGTTGTGACTCTTTTGAAAACGGTGTGTGATATGTACATACAGCAAGGCGATAATTTGGCTAACGTCTATGTATAAAAGCAGGGCTGTGCTATCAGCCTTATCGCGAATTCCATGTGAACAAATTTTCCCAAAAATTTTTTCTTAATTTGTTTTTGCTTTGCTTGTGCAATTATGGGAACGATTTATTCACATGGATTTGGCGATAAGGCTGAATAGTTTATTCCAATTAATGACATTCGTTGTTATTGTAACAGCATTCGAAATTCTACAAAGAATTTTGGGCAATGCTGCTAGAGTGGCCAGAAATAAATCTGGGGAGTTCTGGTTACGTAGACCCGACTGTTGTGGGAACGAACTACCCTTGGGTATAAAATGCAGACATGATGAGGCTTCCTTTTATAATTTAAGTGTTTATTCTTTTGGTACATGAGTATAGAGCCTGTCAGACGTGGCAATATTTCCGTCTTTCGCACGCAATTTGCTGTCAAATTGAGAAAGAGAAATTTTATTTCGAATTGTGAACAGCCAGAAAGATCTTTCTGTCACCTTTCGGAAATCAGTTTCAGAAATAAAAGTTGCAAGGTGGGACTGCAACAGCAAGAGCGAAAATCGATTTTGGAAATATATTTCAACTTGCTCGTGCTGCACTAGCAATTTTCATTTCTTCTGCAAGTGCTGTCAAACTAATCGAGTGTTGCCGTGTGGCCCTGATCGTGAATTTGTGTAAAATGATAAAAAATATTGTTGAATTAAATATCAAAAATGCTTAATCGTTAAATTATTGTTTACACGACAAATATGTTAATTATAACCTATATTTTCTCGCTTTTACAAGAGAAATAGCAAACAAACGACAACCCCACCGCCCATGGTTGCATTTTAGTATCGAGAAAGATTGCCAGAAACTCATTCGCTGTGCGAACAGCCAAAAAGCGATTTCAGAAATTTTTCCTGCAATTCGCCGTTCGGAAATAAAAACCTCTTTCGAAAGACACTTTCCATGCAACGTGTGACTGCTCATGCAACTGATTTCTTAATTTGACAGCCTTTCCGAAATTTATTGCATCGAAATATATTGCCACGTCTGACACGCTCTTATGATGTGACTGACGACTTATGTACATATGTATGTATAATTTATATCTTCATTTACCTGTAATCCAGATTTGGGTCATACACAGCGCAATGGTTTTCCAAATTCTGTCTGATCCTGCAAAACATGCGCTCATTAATTATATCTTGATAATTAACTAAAATGTAAGCAAATAGGTACAAATTAAGATAGACTTGAATTTTTTAGATCAACGCTATGAATGTACATGTGAAGTACGTACATAAATCAGAAAGAAGCTGCCCTACCAGAACAGACTGAGTAAATACCCGAGTAAACATCGGTATTTTATAGGTGGCTTTGCCTGGTGTATTTGGTAAAGTTTCTATGAATTTCTTCACAGAAATGTTCATGATAAAAATATACAATGTAGTAAGATTAGAACCGATGAGAGACACTTTTAAAATTCTTGACATTTGCAAGCAAATTCCCACCAAACAATTTTTGTTGCCGGAAATAAGAAAATGTCCGCCCTCGGAAACAAATTTATTGCCTCTAATATTGCCATGGTATTGATTTCCTATTATCAGTCGGTTGTTGTTGTTGCGGCTCATTTAGCCCTGCCTAGATCGGGTAGGTCATCTAGCGGTAGGCCAAGGAAACGTAATGTTTCGACGTCCGCCGAAGGCAACTCGCCTGGGCGAGTCGTTTGCTTATTACCTGAATGAGTCGTTTTCTTATCGCTTCAGGTGATATTTGGAATAATTTTATACTTTCTAATACTTAATTTATTTTTTGTATATGAAAAAGGAACTTAGAAACGGAATTAGTTCTTTCTTTCGCTATGGGATTCATATTTTATCAATCTTGTCCTTGGTAAAAATTAGACGATTTTGGATAAGTTTGGGAATTTTTGATAACTTATTTATTCCAAAGTTAACATGAAAGAAATGATGTTGCCGAATTTGTCACCACAGCAATAAATCGGTGAGTCGCCAATTTGTTGCCATTGACGATTGTTGCCTATTTCTCATGTTTTGCATGGTGGGTTTATATAACTATTAGTGGCATACACGGTGCGTCTGACTCGCGAGTCATTTGTGTACGTGTTGACTTGCCTTCGACTACACACAGTTGAATCATTCAGAGTCATGCCAAGAGTCATGTCGGTGTAACTAACACATATTTATTTTCACAAACATATCCAAACCGGTTCGCGAGTCAGACGCATGGTGTATGCCGCCTATTATACAGACATGACTCTGGCATGACTGAATTACTTAAATGAGTGTAGTCGAACGGCGAGTTAACACGAACACAGATGACTCGCGAGTCAGACAAATTTCAAAAAAAAAAAAATCATGGCCGGCGAATTGAGACGAATGTTAAAACTCTGCCGTATAATCCTGTACATTTTAGTGTACGTGTGAGAGTCTGTAGCGGAAAATTCATAAAAGTGAACAAAAAGCACACTTGCCTGGATAATAGGTTACCTGATTGAAAACTATTATGGCAATTCAAAACACGTAAACGCCTCGTAACCATGTAAACCTCGTAAACTTACTTAATTTTGTATGTAAAATCGGTTTATTTACGAGGTTTACGCGGTTACGAGGCATTTACGCGTTTCTATGAATACCCTTATTATTCTACACAGGCCTATTCTGAACAGAAACTCTCTGGGAGTCTTCTCTTTTTTCCCTTTCCTTCTATTATGAATAAAAATTCCCTAAGGAGTTTTTATATTAAATGGCGAACTTGAGCTGTCAAAAAAATGTCAAACAGCTTTTTCGAAGTTCGAATTACCCCCTCCCAAATTCTCGCGAAAAATGCTACTCCTTGGGAGTTAATTGCTGGAGGATTTCTTTCTCGGGAGAAACAAATTTCCGGAGGGCAAACTCCCCGGGAGTATTCAAAATTGGGCTGGTAATGTATTTTATTGTTGTAAACTGGATAGAAAATATAACCACATAACCAGATAACCAGACAGGTGTGAACACCCACATTTTTTCGGTAAATTATTGGTTTATTCGAGAGAGCGATAATCGCCTGCAAAAGTTGACTTGCTGTCTACTTTCAGGTAAGCGATTTTTGAATCGCCATTTACACGTGCGATTTTTGTTGAGCAATGTTGAATCGCCTTGAAAATCACCCCATGTAAATGCAGCTTTAGAACAGCTCGAAATGGATAAAGATTTTGCTCCCAAAATAATCATTTCTTACGAAGCACATTTTCATCTTGGCGGCTTTGCTAACAAGTAAAACTGGCGCAACTGGAAATCGGAAAAGCCGTACGTGATCGTCGAAAACCCAATGCATCCTCAGAGAGTGACAGTTTGGTGCGGATTTTGGAGCGGTGGCATCATTTTTCCCAGTTCTCTATAAAAATGCTGCTGGAAACGCCATATCGGCCAACGGTGAGCGGGAATAGAAGACATGGACTCGGCGTTCTTTGGTTTCAGCAGCAGTGCCGCGCCATGCCACACAGCCCATGCCACACAGCCCATGCCACAATCGATCTTTTGCGGGATAAGTTCGGTAATCGTACTATTAGCGGCGACGTCAATTGGCCACCTCGGAGCTGCCATTTGACGCCGTTAGACTTATTTTTAGTGGAGTGTTGTGAAGGACAGATGTTATGCGAACAATTTATTAAAACTATTTAGGCCCTTAAAATGAATATCGAGCAAGCCATTCGTGAAATTACACTAGAAACCGGCACCAAGGTCTGGATATGTAGCTGTTTAGACGGCTCCAGTATCTAGACCGTAAGGCCCTTCGTACACAAGGCTACGCAAATCTTCGATACCCGAAGATTTTAGTCTCTAAGCGACTACCGCAATACAAATTCATAGAGGTTCGTACAGAGGCACGCGTTGCCGCTATTTTGTTCATTCGTTGCGAGATCGCCGCTACAAACGCTTCCGCGATTTCCGAGATGGAGGGTCAATTAGTGAATATTAAATTTGTTTCTTTGGTGGAGAAATTTCCTTTTTTGTATAATTACGTACGGACCGTACACTATGTGTGTACGGACCGTGCGCTACAACATACTCGCGACGTATGTAGTTATAGAACGTTTGTACAGGCCGGGAGTCTGTGTGGGTGCAAACAGTATCCCTGTGAATGCCGTTTACGGGCTGTCCTCTCTTCAGAACCAGGTCCAGCCATTGCTGTACATAGTGGTTCAGCTCAAAGAGATGCCATCTGATGTGCTACCTGGGTAAGGGATCTGCATGAAGCAAGTGTCTGTTCTGGCAGTGTTCTGTTTTAAAGTCGCCCTTACTTAACTAATTATATAAAAACTGAAAAAAGAAATAGTTTTATTACTCAGGTTCCATCCGACTGAATGCGTCATAGGTTAGGTTTTTGCCACTAATACTCCACTGCCATACATTACTTTGCCAATCGTAAGTAGCGCCAATCCAAATGGGTTCATTTACTGCAACTAAGAAAGCATTTTTATATACATAATTACTTGTATATACTCGACATTCATTTTACTTACATAGCCGCTCAGCATCGTAGTGCTTGAGGAAGTTACGCAATTTGCGATCGGCATTCTTTTGTGGTTCTGCCAATTTTGCATTTTTGTCCTTGCAGAAAAAGTGCGCCTCTAACCAGCTGCTGGACTGTGGCAGGATCGAATAACATTCGGTACCGACTCTTTGAAAGTGAGGCGGACACATAGCGTACATTCGACGATTTCGCAACGTTTTCGATGCCGCATTCTGTGTATTGGTTGACTGTGGCACTCGATCCAGATCATTTTCGTTGATGAAAGAAACTCCCGCTGATGCGGCTGATACGTGATATGCCTTAATAGAGGGTGCCACTGTAAAATTAAAAAAAAAACATGTGTAAAATGAATTCAAAGTACATACATATAGTCGGCGATACCATTGCCAAGGCATATTCAACAAGCTAGAAGCGATTTTGACAGTTCTCTGCTGCGACTGAAGTGTCAAGCATAGACCAAGATATGTATTTCAAATTAAATTTTGCTGTCACTTCTACCTTGTGAGTTTCTTTAAGTTAAATTACACCCGACTCCTATATTCTACCCTCTTTTTCGAGAGAAGTCATTAGAAAGTCACACAATGAATTTTTTCTTATAAACTTTATGCTATCAAAATGGGCATTTCAATTTACAAAAAGTCAAATAGAGCTGAACATTGACACAGACCTTATAAATACTATTATCTACAAAAAAAAATACCAAAAGTTCTACACAAAATTATTTAAGGTCAAAAGTCAACAATATCTATCCTTTTTTTCGTAAGCGAATCGAATACTGACATTTGGAATGGTACTTTGCGCATGCGTTTAAACGAGAACGGCCTGTATTTTACGTATTCACTAAAAATCAAAAATTTACCCCAAGGTCAAGCAAGGTTGGTCTTGAAATGTAGGAAGCAAATTTTTACATCAGATGCTACTATAGTCAAAGATATCATATATAAATTTTGGCCCCGATTGGAGTCGGTTAAGGCGTGTCCCACAGGGGCCAAAGTTCAAATTACCCTATGAAAACGTCTTAACCGACTCCAAACGGGACTATTTATGTATTAAATAAAAATAAAAATTGTTTTAAAAATAATATTACGCCAAATGTACATACATATGCATATACATATGTGGCAGATGAGAGTAGAAGTACGAATTTAATTAAATGATAATCAGTGCTCTTAATACTTACAACAGGCTAAGATGAAGATTAACAGCTGCATTGTGTTTGTTGCTGGTAGTAAATTAATTCGATTTTCTAAAATGCTTAAGCTGCTACTTGTAAGAGTCCTTTAAATCCAGCTCTTATCAGTGTGGGTAGTTATGGATTTCGAGATATGGTTGGCATCTAAGCAGCATCGGAGATATGTATGTAAATAATGACTGCAAAGGAAAAAACAAAACTAAGTTATTATGTGGCTAGTTTGAATAATATAAGAAAAATTTGTGTACACACAATTTATCGTTATATAAATAATAGTAATAAAGTTGTATTGGGTCATATGAAATTTTTTGAAAAAAATTTCTTATTACAAATAAATTTTCCTTTCCAATCTCACCAAACACTCAATACAACCTCGTCTGCCGTTAGTCCAGGCTTTGAAGTCGTCTTTGGAGGATTATCGGTCTTTGACCATGCAAAGCACGTCAGCTTGACGCTATTGTATTAGGTTTGCCAGATGTATGGGCATCAACACTACATGCTGGGGTTTGAGCTTGGGCTCCCATTTTGGATCCAATAAACCATCAAAAAAGGTCTTATAAAAATCATCTATAAGAAAGGGACCACGGAATAATAAAAAAGTATTAAAGCAAATCTAAAGTCCACGGCAGTGTTGGCAGATGGTCCATATAACTTCATCCTAAAGTCATTTCATTTCTCACTAAAAAAAATGAAAGTTTCCTTTTTTTATTGATTCATCTCAGAACAAAAATAAAACAAGTGTTAGATATTTGAAAAAATCCCTCATTTTGGGCATTTTTACTGGAGGTTTTAAACGAACGTACCTATTGACTAACCAACATTTAACAGAACTGTTACGAACGGCTTTAACTGACGTAAAACCAGATTTTGAAAGTTTTGCCAAAGGGAACTTTTGAATTTAATTTAATTTTAATATCTATCTTACGTACATTAGAATAATAATAAAATTAATGTTTTTCATTACTAATAATAATTTTATTTAAAAATAAAATTTTTGTTTTTGTTATGTTTTTTGTGGCTCTTTGTAGCATTTAGAATTTACATGTGGCTCTTTTCGGCCTCGCCTTGCCCACCCCTGCAATATAATTTGAGCTGGCAATCATTGCAAAGACAAAGTAGCGAAACACATGTTTTTTTATTGTCTTCTTATACTTGAACAAAAAGTATATCAGTTAAGGCTGCTTTTAAATATAATTGTAGAAACTTTTCTTCAATTTTACATTTGAAATCCGGAGTTGCGATAGGTCGTTCATACAACTTTGTTTGCAACGTTACGATTTCGCCAAAAATGCCTGAGTCACACTAATATTATTAGGTTTACATACTAGCTTGCAGTGAAAGTGCATTTGTATGCGAATTTGGCTAGTGATGGGCGAGTCCGAGATGTGTTGGCCGATTGTCTGGATTGTTCAAATGTCCCGATTGTTCTCGATGTTTTCTCTCGTAGACGAATTGCCACTCGAAAATAGTCGTTCTCAAGATGAAGTAACATCTTCACTAATAATCGGCCAAATCATCTCAGCCTCGCTGCTGGCCAGCGGCTGTTAAAACATCTCGATGCATGCAATCAATTTTTATAAGAAAAAAAATGGAATCATTGCAAATAATAAATGTGTATAATAACTACGAAAAAACAAACAAGCATATCCTTGTTGGTTGGTAAATGAGATCAATGATAGTAAATATTGGGAGTACAGGCTTCTGGGTATTGTTTTTTAAAATCTCGATTGTACAGTCGGGGAGCGAGTCGATTATTGACTCGATTGTAATTTTGCAACGATGGCGATTCTCTCGATCGTTTAAACATCTCAGACTCGCCCATCACTAAATTCGGCTAACGTTGTATTTATGTATATCAAAAGAGCGTACAGTTTTTAATATTGCTGTCCGCTCATGTCAAAAATGCATCAGGTATAAAAATATTAAGTTAAGTCATTAAAGATTTAAGTAAAAGCTCATTAAAGAGTTTGTAGCAAAACATTTCCAACGTTTAGATGGGCAAAAATATGAAGAAAACAAATACTTATGTACATATACTACATACATACATGCATATGTACATGCACATCTAGCCGCTTTTGATCCTCATAATTTTCGCAGAACCATTAAGCACTGAACCCTCGTTAAAATTTTATGTCATTAGTAACTTTAACTTCTATCCTAAGCTGAATGTTCTTATACCGTTGCCGTTGTTCAAATTTAGAACATCAATAAATAACTAAGACAATGGATAACCTCCGAGTGTATTTCTGAGCGATGCGCTTTGGCCGTTAATCATGTTTTATTCACTGTCGGGAAACGCACTAGTGTCGAACTGGTTCTGTACTAGCGAATTTAGAAGCATGGCTAGTGCGCGTTAATTCTCTTTTGCACTGGGACCGAAAATAGGAGTTATTTTTTTAAGAGTTAAACTTGGCCAAATATTTTTTTAAGTCCGAAATAAAAGTCCTTTCCGGATAATAAACAAACTGCTTATCCAAATTAACCCAAATTTGGTATCAAATGAAAGAGGACTGAAATGGCTTTTAAATAGAAATAACGAACGAAGGTTACCACATCTATTTACATTTTTTTTTATAATTTAATACCAAATACCTGACCCAACGTTTTTTCTATGGTAATTAAATAACATTTTTTATTGAAATATTTTTAAAGCAATTATATTATATTAAAGCAATTATATACAATTATATTATATTAAAGCAATTTTATAGTCCTCTTTCATTTGTTCACTTGTCTAATTTGGATAAGCGGTTGTTTGTCACCCGGAAAAAAATTTTATTTCGGACTTGAAAAATATTTCGCCAAGTCCGAACCAGTTCCAAAATCGACATACGAAAAAAAGTATCGTGATTTTTTCAGTCTTTTTGCTTTTCTCATGGGAGAGATTTCAAATTTTTTCAAATTTACGTTTACTGTAGCCGAGTTTGCGGAGGGAGCAAGCTGTTATTGGTTAGATTCCAGAAAAAGCATCTGGAAAGTGCTGAATGATAGCGTATTTGAACGAAAAACCCGGCAAACAAACATCTATTTAAAGTAAACAAGCCCCCGCTGCATTTCTTTTTCGATAGTTCCGAAGCTGTTCTAAATTCGTCACCTTAGATATAGATTTCTAATGAAATTTTTTTTATTCTTCGGGACTTATGACTAATGTGACTATTTGGACTTGGCAAATTTGTGTATCACTGAACAGAAACGGTTAGAAATAAAAAGGTAGTTGAATCTTTGAAAAACGATCGTTTTTAATGATTTTTTGCTTCCTACTATGTTTGTTACTATCGGAGTGGTTCGTTTTTGGCGATAAAGATCTAGTGAGGAACTGCTGCACTAGTCCCCGCTTACCCTACAGGTATGTGAGAACATTCATATACACATATGCAAATGTATGTTCTTATATGTGTGCATTTAAAAATGGACGTTTATATGTATGCGTTTTCGTCGAAGGATGCTATCAACGATATTCGTCAAAGTGTTATGTATACACATGTACACACATATCAATCAAAATCTTTATTTATTAGGAAGAGCAGTCATTTTAAATTTGCCATACCATACATGTTCTTCAAAAGTGTATTAATCAAAAAATTCCTCGTTTGTCTGAAAACATAAAAAACAACCTATTCTGAGCTTAAGTTAAACATGCATATCGACGGTACTTTGGCAAAACCTCGTATCTCGGAAATCGCTAATAATTCGTATCTCGTAAAATTAATTTAAAATGGGCATTAAAATACGCCCATTCATTATACATATATATTATTCTTAATTATCTTAAAAGAACTTAATCTTTAATACTCAGTAAAAAGGTTATTAAAAATTATTTTTCGACGAATGCAAATCACACCTTATATCTACATACATACGTCTTTCGTCATGCATGTCCTGATCTATGGCGCAGAAGCGTAGACGATGACATCATCTGATCAGACGGCTTTTGGCGGTCCGAGAGAAAGATTCTACCGCAGATACATACCGAAGTACGCCATAACTCAGAAATGCGAGAAAAAATGTGTTTATATATTATTATATATGGGCTTATAGTTTCTGACAAATTATTTAATTATTCCAGCTTTTTTATTTTGTAATGAAAAAATTAAAAATATCAAACTTTAACAGAAGAAAAATAAAAAAAACAGGTTCTGTGCTAAATTTTTGCATTTGTACTAAGGCCTGTTCTGTTACAAAAAAAAAAAAAAAATCGAAAAATTATGTGCCAAATTTTTACATTTGTACTAAAACTTGTTCTGTTACAAAAAAAAATCAAGTTACTGATGAAGAAAGTCGATGGATAAATACGAAATAATGACTGGTCAAATGAAAAGGCGCAAAGATTTTTTGTATGAAATATGAGCAGAAAAGCGTGCTCCTTAGGTGTACGCGGCGTATGCGTAACATTATTTCGTGCTCAATTTCCATATAAATAATCTTGCGCATTTTTATTTGACCACTCATTATTTCGTATTTATCCATCGATTTTCTTCGTCAGTAACTTGATTTTTTTTTGTAACAGAACAAGTTTTAGTACAAATGTAAAAATTTGGCACATAATCTGTTATTTTTTAAATTTTTATTCTGTTAAAGTTTGATTTTTCTAATTTTTTCATTAAAAAATAAAAAAAGCTGGAATGATTAATTAATTTGTCAGAAATTCTAAACTCTATCGGAAAATGATGTATAAACGGTTTAAGGAGAATTTCATTGGCTTTCATTTGCCGTATAGCAAATAATAAGTTATTGGTTGGAGTTTGATCACCAATTGGTTTACTTTATTGATTTCACTTTCTTTTATACCAAATTCTTACACTAACACTTACAAATTATTTACGAACTAGAATGTATACAAATATACTACTAATACCTACAAACTAACTACATAACTCTAAAATATGCTAAGTCAACATATGG
>NW_023458564.1:34774597-34938085 GCF_013731165.1 Rhagoletis pomonella | reverse complement strand
TGTGCACATGACAATTAAAGTAAAAAGGGCGATGTGCTTATGCTACAGCCGTACTTATATTACGTACGTATATTAAGATTTTTAAATTGGTTCGTAAGATGTACGTGATTAAAATTAACCAATTTTAGATTTAAGCTGAATAACGGTAAGTTGCAAATATCTCGAAAACGTATCCATAGCAAAAAAAACTTAACTAGATTTTCGGAATCACCGAGCAATTCTACCTATGAATTGGATAGTGGCATTCATAGAACATTTTTGCTGTAAGCCAGTGTAATTAAAAAATAGAATACCTAGATAAAAAAAAATATAAAAAATTTTGGCAATAAATATGCCCCTCAATTAAAGAGCGCCATCAGAATTATGAATGCCAGACCAAAGTGATACCGCCGGAAAATTAAAGACAATATCACGAGGAATAGAGAGTCGGGGAGTTCTTGTCACTACTTGTGGACTTCTCTTGGAGACAGGGGTTTCGCATCAACTCAGCGAACGCTAGGAATTTGCTATTGCAAGATCTTTCTGGCCGATAGCGAACCGCAGGCAGTCTAGTGGTATCCTTAGGCCCACATAGCTTCAGCCTTCAATTGTGGTGGGTGTATTGGAAGGACACTGTGCGATTGGGTTTCATGCGGTGAGATTAAATATGTGATTATCACAGCTGCATAGAGGCCGACGAGGTGGAATCATATCAAAAGTTCACTTGGAATTTCCAATTGGTGTCAGTTGGCACAGCAGATAAACGACTGGCGTGCCACGTTGAATCTGGCCAAAATCGCTTAAGCGGTTAAAGCACCAATAATAAAGAAGAAGTAGAAGGGGGCCAATTATGTCGCCGACCCAAAATATGCACCAACCAATATCTTTTTGTGAACACATTGATACCAGCTGATATTTTATTGTTTGCCGAATCGCCTCTCAAGTTCGACCACCAAAGGTTGGAGAGTTATTAATAAAAAGCCACTGCCGTGAACTGGCTACAACTTGCGGAAAGTTTGGTCGTTTTGATAATATATGTATGTACGTATGTACATTAGACTGCATCACTCCCCATAAAAAAAAAATCGGTGTTTCCATTAGAATTATAAAATCTATTATATTTTAAGACTTCCACCAAAATATTTCGGAAAAATATTAAGATTTACGTGAGCTGGACCGATTTGAAAATACCTCCAAAAATGGAGTTTTTTATGAATAAAAATAGTTTCCTAAGGTTTAAGCTTAAACAATTTGCATAAAAATATTAAAAAAAAAATAAAAAATTAAAAAAATGTTCAACGGAATCGTAACTTTTGTAACTTCTTTTAAATTTTGATACAAGAAGTACTTGAATAACTGAACCAAACTATTCCTATTTAGACTTGTGAGGTATCATTCGAAAGATACTTTCTCACCCTTTTTATTCCTTTGTTAATAAACTCATTCAAAGGATGAAAGAGAAAGGTAGGATGAACGTGTCATTCCAAGTTGAATTAAGATGTGTTGGTATTTGAAAAAATAATTGGGACGTGAATGAGTTTTTTTTTTGCACAGAAATAAAAAAGCAGGAAAAACCTTTCTACAGGTACCCCACAAGTCTAAATTGGAATAGTTTAGGATCAGTTATTAGGCCCAGCTATTCAAGGGTTCGTGAATCAATCTTTGAAAAAAGTTAAAAAACAGAATCAAAAATCTAATTATTACGGGTCCGTTGAAAAGATTTTTAAATATTTTTATGCAGATTTTTTAAGCTTAATCTGTTTTGTCATCTGAGGGGATTATTTTCAAAAAGTTATTTTAGAAACTATTTTTATTCATAAAAACTCCATTTTTGGAGGTATTTTAAAATCGGTTCAGCTCACGTAAATCTTAATAGATATCTTTCCGAAACATTGTTGTGGACGTCTTCAAATACAATAAATTTTGTAATCCCGGCAGAAAAACTGCAACTTTTTTTGGTGATGCAGTCTAGTGTACATATGTACATATGTATGTAGTTTTATAATTCAGATCTAATGCTTAATATTTCACGTGTCATTATAAGAACCTTTAGAATGATGAATCATTTACAGAAATCGAACATCAAATAAAAACGTTATAGAAAAAAGACATGACTAAGTAGAATAGTCTAAACCTCATTTGGGTTCTCGGTCATAGGGATAAGGAGGGTAATTGTATGGCGAATGAATTTATGAGGGGAGGTACGACCATCATCCTACCTTCTTTCCGGAAGAGAACGCATTGGCATCCCCTTCGCCATTTGCAAGAGAATTTATCTATACTCGCGCAAGATATATGTAGGCAAACTACCACCTGTCGGATCGAGAAATGTCTCAAGGGTTATTTTTCTAAGCAGGAAGGATATTTTTCACATACTTGGTGCTCTAACAGGCCACTGTCTTATCGGAAGAGAGGCACCATATGTAGATGCTGCAGAAGTTACAAAAAGTATGAGCAGGAAGTGGCAGTTCTCCGTCCTCTCTGTTGCTGTGCGGTATTATCGAGAAGCAGATTGTGCTTTATGGGGTCTCCTTCTTTAGTGACCTTGACGAATTGGGAGATATAAACTTTAGATGTCTGACGAGTTTCGTCAAGGATTCAAAATGGTTCAGCTAGCTGGTGTGGAAAACCCCTTCCCCCGCCCCGGAATGGCAGCCATACCTATTTACCTAGAGGCAGCACTCTTGATATACTTTCATAGTGAGTGTTCAAAAACGCTTGGAACAAATTGAACTTTTTTTCGATTCATACGTCGTGATACGGTCTAATTTACACACGTTAGTATATTTACATACAAATGTATGTGTATGTAAAATTTTGAGAGAAGCACCGATTTAAAAAAATTACTCAAGAAAAATCAATTAGGCCCTAATTACTAGACTCGTCCAAAAACATATTTAAGCCCATGCACATACACACGTATATCCATAGATAAATCAAAGATAGCTGCCTGTTCTGAAATGAATATCGCTCTTATATCTATGAATTAATTCATTCAACTTTGCTAAAGCGTCTGCTTTGTGTAAAATTGTGTCAGTTGCACGCCCACTTTCTATCGGTCGCCGCAGAAAACGCGTCATTGCAATCAGCCGGCGCCAACAGTAAAACAAAACTAGCGAATGTGAGTGCAAAAACAAAATTATGGAAGCAAAAAAAAACACAATGGTACCCAGTACGGAAAGAAACTAGTTTAAATATCGATGTTCAACCAGTTTTTTACCCACCACAACTAGTTGAAGATCTGACTTTCTTCTTTAGAACGAACTGTTGACTTTAACATATCCTTTGATTTCAACTGCTTTACAACGGATTTGGTTTAAAGCACTTTAAAATCAGTTTGATTACGCTTTCCTTCTGCACTTCACAGATGCTTTTTCATAATTAAGAAAACCCGAAATTAAAAAATTTAAAATTAAACGTTCCGCCTAATGAGATTTGAACATGTACATTTTTGGCCGCGACCAACTGTAGCAAACATTTTTGCACGCTCAGCCACAGCCAGACATGTAATTGTGCTTTCAAAAGTTCAGTTTGAATTGTGTGCAAACAGCAAGTCGATTGTCCGACTCTGCATTTGATTTCAACTACTTTAAAATGCATTTGGCTTAAAGCAATGCAAAGTCAGTATGTTTCTTTTACAGATTACTTTTCATACTGAAATAGTTAATTGTCCATAGCTAGATGATTTTACAATTAATATTGAAGTATTTGCAAAGATACTATGTTATAAAAGGTGAGCATTTAGTTTATCTCCATGAGGCTGCTAGGTGATTATACGTAAATTTGAAGTTAGTTGCTACATAAATAGAAGTAAATTAATTTTTCTGAGTGTTGAGCCACGCCGCACTGGGTAATGATAGCAAATGCTTGAAGAGTCATTAACCGTGACACCGGCACTTAGTGAGCCAACAATGCAATTTTCACTCTGATCGGCTTTGGCAGCCACAGTCATCTAACTAAGTATGTACATTAGGGCGGGTCAATTTATATGGGGGACTTTTTCGTCTAAATGGGTATAGCACAATAGGATTCTACGTATTATTCTAAGCAAATTTGCCGAAGAAACCATGGGTCTAGAATCAATTTTGAGTTTGCCATATTGCGAAAATAGGTTTCTTAGCATTATGCTGTACTGTCGTAACGAAGTGCTAAATTTTGTATAGAAACATGCTATAAGGGGTTTTCTGGTATGAGGTATCCATTTTTGCAAAACAAAAACAAAATTTTCACATTTTCTTCGAAGCCTATTTTTGGTAGTTGGCAAACTCCACATTGTTTTTAGAACCATGGTTTCTTCGGAAAATTTGCTTAGAATTACATGTAGAATCCTTCTATGCTATACGCGCATAGCAAAAAAAATGGCCCGCCCTAATGTGCATACATATCTTTGGCATATAGAAGTGCATTTACTTACATTTGTACATACATATGTATATGTGTGACACTTGCAGTTGTTGTTGGTTTACTGTGCTTAAATTAAGCGATGACAAAATGCACCTTACCAATGTGCCAATAAAAAAAAAATCACTGTCAGAGCCAATGCAGACCGTTAAAAGAGCAATAACAAAAACATTGATATAATAGCTACGTGTGTACATCCATATATGGGTATCCAAATGATCGTAGGTACACAATTTTTGCTTTTGTTATGCACATACATTCTTAGATATGTATATCAACCGAGTCTGGTATATTAACATTGTTCGCATAACGGTTGTTTGTAGTCGATTAAGCCATGTCTGTCCGTCCGTCCGTCCGTCCGTCTGCCGTGTACACGATAACTCGATCAAAAATTGAGATATCTCAACGAAATTTGGTGTGTAGGTTGCCCTTTATCCAAGGTAGGTTGGTATTGAAAATGGGCGAAATCGGACCGTAACCACGCCCACTTCGCATATAACGGTATTTTCGAAAGATGCAAAAACTGCGCTATTTCAGTAAATATTAGCTGACAATTGTTGCAAATTGGTATGTGGAGTAGACTTGTGGTAAAAAATAATATTGTTATGAAATTTTTGGAAAATGGGCGTGACCCCGCCAACTTATGATGAAATACCGTGTCTCAGAAACCGCTTCACCAATCCCTACAAAACTCGGTACGAGGATTGGGTAGGGACTAACTAAGTAATCTGTTGAAAATCTTTGAAATCGTGCAATAACTACGCCCACCTGTCATATAACGGTAATTTACTGAAACACGAAAACTGCGATAAATCAGTAACTACTGGAGCTAATTCACTAGAATTCAATGATCATAATAACTACTTATCAAAAAATTTGAATATTATAAATTTTTGGATAATGGCCGTGGCGCCGCCCTCTTATGACCACAAATGTGTATCTCGGTAACCGATTTATCAATTTCTATCAAACTCGGCGCACTAAATATATCCTTGGTACGGAAAAGCTATGTGTTGAAAATTATTAAAATCGCTTCCCGTATAACGGTAAATTTCAGAAATACGAAAACTCCGATATTTCAATAACTAACGACGCTAATTTACTTAATAGTTACAACAATTTCCTAACAATAAATAAATGCTATAGACTTTTAGGAATTGGACGTAGCACCGCCCACTTTATAAAAACAAAGGTGTACCTCGGTAACCACTTAATCGATTTGTACCTAACTAGGTTCAATTATATCATTAAGTCTAACTCCGCATATTATCGAAAACGTTTGAATTCGATTAAACACCCCTACTTATAATGCAAAGGTAGTTCAGGGAAAGTTGAAACGACGATATTTGATACCTGTGCCGGGTATATAAAGTTCGGTTTCGACCAAACTTATACTTCTTTACTTGTTTTACATAATTCGGTTGTTTTCAACAAGAATTGGTAAATGAAAGACATTTAATTTAAAGCACTTTTAGGTTTTTAAGAAATAATTAATCATCAAATCTTTGTAAAACTGAAACAAATATATATAGCAATAATATTGATCTAATTAAATTTTGTTGCTTTTGTTTTGCGCAACACTGTTTATAGCAAAAATGATAGAATACAAGATTGCGCCCATCAGAGAAAATTTTTGAGAATAATTTTTGTGTGACCTCACACCGGTGCAATTGTAAGAGAGTGGGAAAAATTTAAGGGTTAGGTTATAGGAATTACCACTACTTATATGACGCTTTGAGACTCACTAAAAATAGAAATTCTAATCATTAGTCAAATCGACCAAAAATAGCGTTTAAAATATATAGCGTCGACTAATTTTTATTTTTGATCGAACAAATTTAAGTAAAATTTGAACTCTTAATTGCGGATCGAGTATATATCGGGGTCATTCCAAGCGAAAAGGGGAAAGTACATAAATGCCATTAATTTTATCGCTTTCGAACCACAATGCATGAATTGAGCAGGTTGGTTGAAATTGTTAATATTCTTTTGTATGAAAAGTACGCAAGTGTGAACCTTATGAAATGATTGTGCGCAATCAATTCGTTTGCAGCGTATTTTCGTTGTGGCGAATCGTGCGAAACAAAAATGTTGCTATAGGTGGCACGATTGCCACTTACCTCTTTTTTTGTGTACCAAAAACTGTGCCAGAATGTGAAAAATGTACCGAAATATTTTTTAGCTATACATTTAATTATTCAAATATTTTACAAATACATATTGGTTATATAGTTAATAAACCAACTGAACTATTTCAATGATGTATCAAACCTTCCTTAAGGAAAATTCTCTCTAAAAATGGACCAACCATTCTTTTATTATAAACTTAGTTGAGTGAATAAACTCGACCTATAAAGGTGTAAAGATCTATTGTGTTGACCCTATAAAAGTTCACAACTACCTTAGACCACTTGTAAAATTAAGCATTTTAGAGGGTTTCATGTCTCAGATTCTGAAAGGAGAAGATAATCGCTCTCCGAAATATAAGAGTCTTAGACCTATGATATATTCCAGCCGCAGAACATACAGTCCAGTCAGGTAGCCTGTGAAAGTACTCAGGCCTTCCGGACTAAAATTCAGAAGTCGTTCCGAGATTCATTTATGGTGACTTATAAGTTTCTATATTACCTTTTATCATTGCTGCACATTAACGTTAATTTTATCAATAAATGAAAATACAAAATCGTTTTTGTTTTTACATTGATAATCTTAACGTTATGTGGTTATCAAAAAAATTTCGTTTCGAACAATTTTGTATCGTTGATTATCAAAAAAAAAATATCAAATAAGAAAAATTGTTTCTGCAGCAACCAAAAAATTTAATAAACAGGCAAATTTCATTATTTGATGGAATTGCGGGACCAATGGATCGTAGAAAAGTAGTAGTAGAGTCAATTTTAGTTATAAGATGTGTCCACCAGCTAAGCGTAAACGATGTCTTTAAAAATGAAGAAACTAAAAGCTATTTTAGAGAATACCGCAATGTAGACTGTTATAGTCATAAAATTTATTACCTCTTGGTTTGGGAATGAACACTACCTTGACTTTTCTCCAAAGGAGTGGGAACGTGGCCAAATTCTAGACAGGCCCTAAAGGCTCTTATTAGAGCCCCTATAATACAAGCCTCTCTGCTCCACAATTTAACAATTTTTGATACACACCATCAGGGCGCGGGTATTTTTAATGTTGTCAAAAGAGGCTAAAGAAAACCTCACTGACTCCTCAGTCACCACCTGTGATGCTATATACCAGTTTAGTCTGGTGGCTCTTCCCGTCGCGCTATCCTCCACCATATCTCTGCCTGGCCAGATATTATCCTGCTACCCGGAAAATTAGTTTCCAAGCGAGTTTTGTATGTGTCTAGCATCGACGTGGTATAAGTTCCATCAGATTTTCTGCGGGAATCAAGCCTAACCGTCAGATCCTGTTGAAGTACCTTACACAGCCTGGCAGACTCTTTCGTGTCGCCGATATCATTGCAGAAGTCTTTGTAAGAGCTTAATTTTGACATGCGAATTTGCCTCTTATATTCATCCTGCACGTTTTTATATTCGGACCAGTCCTCCTCTCTACGGAGTTTTAAAACCCTATTCAGAAGTTTCCTGGACCTTTTTCGAAGTTTGGTGAGTTCAGTGTTTCACCATGGGACCGGTTTTCCATGCCTGCTTCTTCTTAGCGGACGTATTTTCTCAAAACAACCAATCAAAGTACTCGTTACCTCGCGGGTCGCCTCTTAGATTGAGTTAATGTGTTTGAGTTTAGAGAGATTTGGTATTCTCGTTTCAAGGAACGAACCAAACTTCTCCCAGTCCGCCTTTCGAGGATTCCAACCTTTTTGCACTTGATACCCGACACAATATACCACAACTTTTTCAATTATAGAAGCATTCTATGATAACTGCGATATGAATGCCACTGTATCAGATTATTGGGAGTCAAAAATATTTATTCACAGTACCTTGTACCAGCTATATAAAATTATACATGCAACTCCCGCTACGCAGATTAGCGTAGAGCGAGCGTTTTCGACTTTAAAATACATATGTAATTAATGACTATAGGTCAGATTTGAGTGATGATATCACTGAAGCCATATTAATGTTGCGCCTCAATTAGTTTTCGCATAATTTATTAACAGCGTTTTGGTTACTAGTTGTCAATTATTTAATAAAACCACTTCGCATAATGCTATATACTCCTACATAAATTTTGGTACACAACTCTCATTATAAAATGCAAATCTATGGCATACAATTTTCTTCTTAAATAATGAAACAAAAAAACTATTGATATTTCCTTTTTGATAATCAACGAAACGAATTTTTTTTTGTTAACATTTTTTGATAACTAACGAAACTATTTTTCTTTTCATATTTTGTTTATTGATAATAAGCAAATGAAATTTTTTGATAAGTTGTTTTTTTAATAAATAACGAAACGAAATTTTTTTTTGTTTATATAGTTATACAACCCTGCCTTATATCCCTTTGCCATCCACCATTCAGTGGCCACTTGAGCGGCCCACTAGCCAGTTGCAAAACCGCCTAACCCTGGCATTCAGTAAGCGGTCTCTAGTCACCACTTTTGGTGGTGAACTTGGTTTTTGAGACTATTTGGTATTCAGTACGCTGTCTCACGTCTCTAGTATCAAAAAAAAGTCACTAATTTGTCAACTGGCTAAGAGCAGGTCTCAAAAATAAAAATATGGAGAAAAAGTTAATTGCTTTCCCTTTTATTAAAAAAAAACACGAATATGAAGCGAGGAAATTTGTTCAATAAGAATTTCGTTAGGAAATAAACCAAAATGCTATAATATACAAATCCATTGATTGATAATAATTTAAAAATTTTTTAAAACAAAGGGTTCAGGTTATAAAAAGTATTAAAGAAAAGTAAATAAAAACATCAAACCTTGAAAATTTGGTTTTGTTAGAAAACTTTGTAAACATTTATAAGAAACATTTCATAACGGTCAAACCAGAAATCATAGACATCTACAAAAAAAAAGTTGTAGCCCAACTAAATTTAATTCGGGTCCGAAAGGCTATAGTTATATGAGTACATTTCATTAAACTGATGGAAAATAATAAACAAATAAAAAAACTGTAATTTTTCTCTATGAAAATTTTTACTTCATCGTAATTAGTTTGCACCAGTCACAAAGACCGGCCTACCAGTAACAATTGTAAATACTTTTTAATATTTCCATGACGATTACATCAGCTTAATATGAAAGCGTATATTATATTTTATTACAACACAAAAAAATCTGTCTTGAAAGTTATGTGTTTTGGCTAAAATTCGTTTTTGGGTGCACAAAGGTAGAATATAGGGGCTTTCATTAAAATATTAGTTACAAAAGGACTTCGAAATTCTTTGGTATCATTTTGAAATAAATTTCATACATTAGTTAAAAATTGTATTTCCCTTTTGTCTAAGTTCCGACGACATATCGCTAGATAAAGGTGAAAAGCTAGTTTTTGACGCAGAGTGGCAGGTAATACGAAACTACATCGATTTTTCGTCTCTCATGAACAATTTAAAAAAATGGATTTGTCACCTTTTCACATTTAGGTAACGGTGTGTAAAGCAGAAGAACTCATGCCGGGATCATCTGGAACAAAAACCTTACCAGCTTTATTTAAGGAAATTTTTCTGCTCTAAAAAAAAGAAGAAACTCCTATTCAAACTATCATTAAAATTTGGCAGCAATTAATTAACTGAGCCTTTCTGGAGATATGATTTGAAAACCGTATTTCAAAAAGCTTATTCAGAAGAAACGCGTTTAAAGTTTTGTTTTCATGTTCAAAAGCGGCAGAAGATACCTTCGGTTAAGGACGTGTATCTCCGTGAAACATGCTTCGATTGCGATATTACTACTTTTGGAAATGAACTTTTTGTTTTAAAAAAACAAGTGCACTTAACCCCTTAAGATAGTGTTAATCTTGATACTGAGTTTAATACAAACGATCGTTTTATTGCTCATCACTAAAGTCCGACAAATAGCAAAAGAGAATTTTATTTGTGGGACAATCCCAGTTTTTGTTGATAAATATGCCTTGAGTCACATCTACTTCTGAATAGTTCCGTGCTTTTATGTTGCCCGGTGGCACGGTTAAATACTCGTCTTAACCGATTTCAAAATAAAAACTATCCGTCTCCTTATTTGCGATATTCCTCAGTTCTGGGTGATGGAAGCACGCAAATTCGACAAAGTGTATTTTTGCACCACCCTAATGCACGTACATACATATGAATGTGTGTATGCATGTACATATGTAGGTATTTGTTGCAATGATAAGGCAAACAGCGTTACTGCGAGCTAGAAAAAAAGTATCAGTTGCCAAGAAGAAAAAGGGTCAAAAAGTATCAAAAGCAAACAAAACTGTTATTTGTTAAATTTTTAATTAAAAAACAAATATTAAATAAAATTTTATAATTAAATCCATAGTTGTAAAAAAAAATTTAAATTGCTTTCTTTAACAAAAAGAGAGAATCTGTATGCTTATAACAAAAACAAACTTAACCCTTAAACCACACAAAAGCAGTGGGCAACCCGAGAGTTGTACAAGCCAATATGGTGGAAAATACTACACAATAAAATTGCGCAAACCTTATTTTGGAGAAACGTTGCTCAAGTAAATATATGCAAGAAATATGTATGTGCGTTGTATATTTCGATAGTTTCAGCTTTAAAACGCAAAAAAATAATATTAAGCTAAATTAATTTTTTTCTACGCTCGTATCCATATTTTACAGCACAATCTGGACATCAAAATAAAAGAAAGGCTAAAAATTTCGCAGTTGTCGCCATACGCAGCACAAATTATTGTACAATAACACAAGCATGAGCAAAATATCAAAATAGTTTTGACTTTAGCGTAATAACTGTGCAATTTAGTATAAACAACCCCATACACCACGCAAACGACCGACGCAAGCCCGATATTGCGCAATGTTTTTGTGTGGTTTAGGGGCCCTAAAACCAGTGTTGCCAGGTTTTCGGCATGAGAAAACGTCCCTCTTGGTCTGAAAAAACGTCATTTTCTACCCAAAAATATCTTTTCCATGTATGCACACAGAATTGTTCTTATTAAACTTGTATTATATACAAAGGTACATATGTACGTAAGGTATATTAAAATGTCATTTCGACAGAGCACATTTAAAAGTCATTAGTGGTATTCACCAAAGTGAGCAAGTGGCCCGGCACTCTGGCAAAACAGCAGATGAGCTCAAGCAACGACTGTTGACAACAATTTGGTGAAAACCACTATTGTAAACTGGTTTGAGATCATTAATATAAAAATCATTTTATACATACACTTGTGATCAGCTGATTAAGTCATCAACGTTTTGATCGATTTTGGCTGTTTTTCTTTTGTTTATTTAATGTTTATTATTATATAACTAACACAATATAAATCCACATTTCAAACTTCGTGCAAAAATTATAAAACATCTGCAAAGTTTCAGCTAGATTTTCATGTTTTTATTCAGATTTTTTAGAATTTTTTTGAGTATGCAGTTTGATAGCCCTTTAAATTCCAGGGCAATAATGTGCAAGTTTTAAGTTGCTTAAGAATCGCGTTGATTTAAAATATTTTTTTTCTTGTAGGCATTTGGTTAGGAGGTCGGTTGTCGAAAATGCGAAATTACGTTCTGCTAAGAAGGAACATAGTGCTTTTGCGAGCGTGCGTGTTGCAATAGATCAGCTCTTCCTGATTTGGCTTTTAATATGCAATTGCAAACATTGTAATAAGCCTTGTAACCTCAAGTGTTTACACAACCAGCCTTTGAACGCGGGATCCAAGAATCAAAAAAAAATATGCGCGTACGCTTGGTTTGCATCATATTTAAGTCATATGTGTCCAAAGAATAAATATATTTTGAAGCACCTGCTGCAAAGAACAAAGCTTGTAAAGATTTATTAAGAAAATAATTCAAAATCAGTTCTACTTACAAGATTTAGTAACAAATTTGCCGAAAGTGTGAGCGTAAGTACTTACTCTACAAGCAAATAGTACGCTATACATTAAATTTAGTTATTGTGCATAGAGGAAATTACTGGGAAGTTAAAAAACGTCATTTTTTACACAAAAAACGTCCAAACGTCAACAGGATACAAAAAACCTCCAAATGACGTTAAAAACGTCAACCTGGCAACGCTACCTATAACAGCAGCGTGTGCAAAGAAATTCCGGGTTGTGTTTCCCTTATAAGAGTTACCTAATCACACTTATAAATATCTATATATAAATTTTCAGACTTTAAGAAACAACCAAAAAAATATTTGCCTTTAAACTAGTAATATTATTCATAGTTTTCAAAAATTCATTTCTGCCAGCCGAAAGTATAAAAAAGTACCACAGCATCAAATCTTACAATTTAGAAAAAAAAGTATCAAAAATCGTACAATGGTATCAAAACGGCAACGCTGAAAGCAAATGCAATTAAAACAGGTTTCTGCAATTAACTGAAGCATTCCTGCAATCGGAATTTGATTTGCACTGGAGTTGGCGCTTTCATGTCTGTCATTTGCTGCTCCAACAAAAATAAACAAATACTGAATAGCCAGTAATGTCAATAAAATTAACTGCATTCATTAAATAAATTGTTTAAACAATGATTGTATGGCAAATTTTAAAAGGACAGATGAGTTAGTTTTCTATTTACAAGTACATGCGAAAGGAATTGATATTGCAATTAAGTGGCACTTAGCAGAAATTAATGTGAAACTAAAATCTTTGTAATGAAGATATTAATTTTTTCTCCTTAATATGACCAAGTAATTTATATTTATAAATTAGTGTAAATAAGTTGTACATTTATTGTCTAATACATATGTACACTTATTATTAATATGGAATGTAAACCATAAAATGTAAAAATTATCTTTTGGTTTAGCATTTCGAAAATGTATAACTAGTAGCATAGTCTTTGTATTTTTTACAAAACTAGTTTCTAATTAACATAGAAAAATGACATAGCCATAAATTTATTTTAGCTATAAATAAACGCTGTGCTAAACTATATTGTGACGTAGGAAACTTTTAATGACATCCAATTATGTCTGTTTTTACACCTCCGTTCTCGGTTGTCGAAACAAGTTGAACGCTGTAACTATATTTGACAAAATTTGTTACAAAATACAAATATGTTAGAAATTTTATCCATTGACGTCTATGTATGGGTAACAAACGTAATTTCTCTTTATTAATTTTTTTTTTTCGTGTCGGCGTCGCACGATGGGACCACAGCGGCCAAAAATAGCATAACCGGACTACATAGATTAATTGCAGAACATCCAATTAACCCAAAATAAAAAGAGTTTTTCGATAAAAATGTATGTTTGTAGCCATGAGAATATTCAAAGTACATAGCCGTAAATATATTTTAGCTATAAATAAACGCTGTGCAAAACTATATTGTGACGTAGGAAGCTTTTAATGACTTCCTATTATGTCTGTTTTTACACCTCCATTTTCGGTCGTACACCTTAACTATATTTGATATAATTTTTTCCATAATAAAAATATGTTAGATATTTTATCCATTGACGTCTATGTAGTATAAGTACGGTGACCATCCGTCCTGTATTATACGGGACAGTCCTCTAAGGCCCGAAATCTTAGCAGGGTTTGGCTATTTTTCTTAAGTTTATTTAATGTTTATTATTTTTTTTTATGAAAGTAAAGTTCTTTTCCTAACATAAACCATATACATATATCCAAATTTCCGACTTTGATGAAAAACCCATAAAAATTAATTCTGCAATGTTTCACTAAAATTTCAAACCATTTAATTAGAATCTTTAGAAAAAAAAATTTGGTTTGTAGTTTTGTAGCTCGTTAAAATTTAGTATAACAAAGTGCAAGTGGAAAGTGCTGCTCATTTGCTTCTCCTTTAAAAAATGGTCGAACATAGATACTTACTTTTTATGAAAAACTGCGTAACACCGTCAACAAGAAAATTGCCAAAAAAGTCTTAGCCATATCAAAATTACACTTTATTATACTAAAATTTTACGAATTTTTTAAAAAAATTTTGCGGGGTAAAAAGCGGGAGTACGTCTAGGATCTTAGGCTTTAAGATCTGTAAGTTTTTGTGGAAAAAATTTGCAAAATTATTTTTTGTCCCGTATTCGGCTCTCATAAATATGGTCCCCGTAAGTATAAGTATTAATTTTTTTCGTGTCGCCGTCGCACGATGGGACTACAGCGGCCAAAAATAGCATAACCGGACTATATAGATTAATTGCAGAATATCCAATTAACCCAAACTAAAAGAATTTTAAAGTAGATGCAATGTACTAAAATAAATAAATTTGTAAATAATTCTCTTGTCTATATGTATGTAAATTAGGCATATGGCTTTTCAACTTCTTTTGCTAATATTAAATCTACATGGTATCATGCAATGAGTTAATATATATAAAACCGGAATATGTTCTTAGCTTGTGAAAATTTTTCAAAACCCTCCCGCAGGAATCCTATTGAAAAGTTTGAACCCACTTATATTTTTTTTGTTTGCAAAATTATCAGAAATATCGTATATAACTACGAGGTCGCAGGTTGGAATGAAAAGTGTTGTATACAACTTGAATAGGAAATTCAATTGGCTAACCACGTCTTATAATTAAGCTAAGATGATTGCAATTTAGTGAATTGACTTTTTAAAACCTGATAAAACCAAAGTGTAGCTAGTATATCTCGAAAAGTTTTCTACTTTCATAAAATTTGATTCCATATTCGGATTCAGTAGAAAATTTTACATTAACCTAGTGTCATCAGATTTTTTGGAAAAAAATGTTTAAGCAAAATTTAGATATGTACTTAATTTTTTTCCTCCGGTATAACTAAAAAAATAGTAAACGTTCTTTAATATATTTTATAAGGAATTTAATCAGCTACCTCTCAGAAAATTTTAACAAACACGAAACTGAAAAAAAGAATTACCACGACAGGGATGATCAACTCTTACTCAAGTAAATTTTAAAATGTTAGAAAAGTAGCTGATGAATTACGTTTTCACAGTAACTACTAAATATTACCGTCGACTTAGAGCCGTTATTAAACATACGAGAGCGAATGTTTGAAGCTCAATTGCTTCCAGTCTGCCAATTTATGTATATGCGGTGTATGGTATGATGTTTGGTTCTCTGCACACTGTTTTTTAAGACGCTGGGTAAAAGAGGAACCCGCTATTGTTAACCAGCAGTGTAGTAGTCTGCGCTATCGCTGAATCCATCGTAGTCCGATTTTCGTGAAATCTACGAAAATGCGATCACTGAATCCGATTTCCTACGAACGTATGCGTTCAAAGTATACGCTTCGTTCGTGGCTATTTGGATACAGTGATAAACTGATTTTCGTAGATTTCTCGAAAATTCGGACTAAAGGTGGCCGGATAGGTGGATAGATTCAGTGATAGCCCTAAATTTCTGTGCGGAACGAGCAATGAAGGCATCTTGTATTTTATACCTGTAAAACGCCGCGTACTTTGAATTTAAATGTAAATTTATATGTATCTTTAAATCTATAAAATAGTGTTTCCTGCGGGAGGTTTTTAACAAGTTTGCCCAAAAACTTTATTTCTATTGTTTTTCAAGATTTCTAAGCATCGAGTAATAGGTAGAAATTTCGGCATAAAAAGCCATATGCCTAATGTATGTACATTAGGGTGGTCCTTAAATATAGGAAGCAAATTTTTATATCAGATTTCCTAAGCTTCAACCCCTACGTCGAAGCTACTATAGTCGAAGACATCACATATAAATTTTGGTCCCGATGGAAGTCGGCTAAGGCGTGTCGCACAGGGGTCAAAGTTCAGGTTACCCTATGAAAACGTCTTAACCGATTCCAATAGGGAGTAAAATGTATATGTGATACCCTCGAGTTGAGTGTATCGATTTCGGGCATTAAATGAAAAAAAAATATATATTTTTAATTTTTTGAGTCCTTAGAGGCATCTGGCCTTTGAGCCCTTTGCGACACCTAAGGCCGAGGCCACGCAATGATCGGCAAAGCGGCGAGCGGCTGAGCGGCTTAATTAAAACGTATGAAATACTATTGAAGTGGCCATGCTCTGAGCGGCATTTCTGAGTGGCTGAGCGGTATTTTTGTATTGCGCCGCTCATTACGTGGCCGCGACCTTAACCGACTCCAAACGGGACCAAAAGTTAAATGTGATATCTTCGACTATGGTATTATCGATTTTGGGTATCAGATGAAAGAGAGAGTAATTTTAATTTTTTGAGTCTCTATAGAGGAATCTAAAATTTCCCCCTGTGCGACATGCCTTAACCGTCTCCCATTGGGAACAAAATTTATATGTGATATCTGTACGGGTATTACCGATTGAGAGGGTGATACTGAACAAAATTCATTTGATTTTAAGGACCACCCTAATGTATATACATCTTTAAATCTGATATATACATATATATTATGCCAATTGATTGATGTTTAGTTTCTTAATAAATCTTTGGCTGGACCACATTGCCTACATTTTTATACCTTACATACATATCCCTTTGAAGCAATATTTCATTAGGTTTCCAACCCATATTTTAACGATTAACTAGCCACAGGCGTAGTTTAAGATGAACCTTTCGATCTATTTTGATCTGAATTTTTTGGGCTAGCAGTATGGAAGTCAAAAAAATTTTAGTATAATAAAGTTCCAAGTTTCAAGGGGCAAAAATATTTTTTGCTGACAGATTTTAACACTTTTTCCACATAAACATGAATTTCTTATGGAATAAAATGCGCAGCACGGTTCGCATAAAAATTTCTAAAATTCAACGCCAGTTTTGGTAAGTTGCACTTGTTACCAAAAAACGCCAAAGACCGGCGCACAGGTGGCAAAAATGGGCTGATAGGCACCAGAACAAAAGCCATTAGTCTCAAAGATAATACTAGTTTACAAGAAATCTGATCTGTGGCACTTGACGATCATTTCTTATGTAAAATTTTCCGCTGAATCCGAATATGAAGTCAAAATAAGAAAGAATAACCGTTTTCGAGATACATTCATATAATCAAATTTTAGTTTTTGCATTTTTTTCAGATTTCAATGAAAATTTGCCTTTATAAGAATTAATAATAACCACAAAATATTAACCTTTAAAAACAAATCAACGTGCACTATATTTTGCGTATACATATATTAGAGTATCTAGATTCGTATAACATTTTAGTCACGACCGACTACTCGAAACTTCATTTTCCATATGGTGTCAATTGATACTAACATTCTCTTACCATGCGTCTATATACCGAACTATTTTCACTCCTACGAGTTTGTATGTATGTATGTACATCAGGACCTGTGCACAGATCTAAGTATGCTTGTGGCATCCGTCAAGTGGCATGTGGCAACTAGCTGCGTGTATCATCTTTCATCCCGCTGCAGAGCGGTGAATGTGTTTGAATGCTTCACGATGATTGCACTATACCAACACTTTGGCCAAGGCCTCTGAACACTTGGGGAAGGCTGCCACTGGCAGATGCTTTGTCTAAATGGAAACTGAAAAGTCATCGATATGCCAGTCGGGCGTGAAGTTTTGTTTTTGTAATTGTTGTATTTGTTTTTTTTTTCTGTTTATTCAAGGGTATTTTGCTTGGATTTTAGTGCGCCACTATCGCACAAATTTATCGTTTTTTATGAGTGCTAAAAACTGTCATTTCACTTCAAGATTGCAAAAAAAATGTGTTGAAGCTGAGATCGCCGACTTCAAAGTTGATAAATATCAAAGATTTGTATAGATGTTAAGTCAGGAATATGATCAATTGATCAGGTGTTATTTGGTGCAATAATAATGTGTTACCTTAAATTTTAGAACTCCTTTTTATATATTCTTCATTACCCTATATTATAAATCTTGTATGAATACATTTCTGGAATTAATTGATATACCAATAAAATGTATTTTCCTAAGGCCATTTGAAAGCAGTCCTCTTAAAATCATTTTTAAATCATAACCTACTTAAGCCTCTTTTGGCTGACACCCATTTTGTGATACATATTTGAATTGAATAATTCCTCTCTTCATAGTTGGGGAGGAAGTTTGTTTGAAATGTTCCATGCTAGAGATACTTTGCTCAGATATGCTTTGTAACTGTGTGTTATTTTTAACCGACTTAAAAAAACTGGAGGAGATTATCAATTCGTCGCAAGATTTTTTTATTGATGTTACCGGATAACTTTTTACTTCGTGAACCGTTTTAGATTTTTTTTTTGTAGGAAAGATGCTACCTCAAGGGTGATCCCATACTAATTCGGTTCAGTTGCGATTTTTGGATTATGAAGCAGTTAAAGGTACTCCTAAATTTTTATATGAACAATGACGTCGATTGTTTTTTGTCTAAAAGTTGGTTTCATACTATTCTTAAATCTAATATTTTGCTATTTCAATTATTACAAACTTTACAAGTTTTTTAAGTGAATTAAAAGTTTGTTGAAAAGGAGATGTTTGTAATTATGGGTTTAAAATGTCGTTAAAACTTTATTTTGTTGTCATTGTGTGTGTTGTTAATGATGGTCATTTAAGATGAGTCTACACTGACATCATTGCGAGGTAGCACATCACCAAAATCAAAGTTTCTTATTACTTAGTATGAAAAATAAGTGTGTTAAAATGTTTAAATGAGTGTGAATGAACAAGCACTTTGTACTTTCATACATACATACATACATGCACAAAGTTGTGGGGAGTGCCGGTTAAGCCCACAGGCTTCTGGTAATTATGAATATTGTATTTCCGCATTGTTGCCAGACGATTCTATGTGATTTGAAAAACATAACTGTTGTCAATTTTAATGCATACAACTTACATAAATATGTATGCACATTAGGGTATTCCAAAATAAGTACTTAAGTCTAGAGTTGGGCACTTTAGTTCTTTTGAGTGAACCGTTCAGTTGTAGTTTGTTCCCCTTAGTGAACTAGGTCTTTCGTGCGTGAAAAAATTACCAAAAATCAACGGGATTTTTTAGCAACTTAAAACTTATACTTTATTATATTATAATTTAATAGGCTATACAACTGCATACCCAAAAAAAATCCTGCAAACTCTGATTAAAAACTTTAAAATTCAAATGCAATTTTACAGAACTTTTATAAGTTTATAAGCAGAAAGTTTGAAATTCGTACGGTTTTTGTTAGATAATGAGCTGCCTTTTTATAAAAAAAAATAAATAAAAAATATTAAATACACGAAAGAAAATTGGCAAAATTTGTTAGAACGACGCGTCACTATTTATTTTGCCACCACTGTATGTAAACTCTTACATATTCAGCCTTATCGTGAGTTTCGCCCGAAAACAAATTCGTTCGAAATCTTATATACGCCCATTGTGAATACACGGAAACGCAAAGTAAACCAGTTCGGGGAAAATTTAACTCATGATAAGGGCGATCGCTGTGCAAAAACATTAAATTAGAAAGCTTCTTGGATTTCTTTTGATTTTAAAAGCGTTACGCTAGTTTAATATTTGCTTGCCATTTGATTCACTAGTTCGCGGTTTACCTACAGGATATTTCTACGAAAAGTTGTTTTTTCCCATATAAAATACATGGAAAACTTTGAGCGCTTTGAGCGACCTCTAAATATTTTTTGATTTCAAAATAAACAAGTAAGAAAGTCTAAGTTCGGGCGGAGCCGAACATTAAATACCCGGCGCAAGTATTAAATATATGTTTTTTCACCCTTCCGAAACCTTCCGCTAGATGGTAAGCGGAGGTGTATCAATTTTGAGTAAATTAGCGTCCTTCAATTTCGAAATATTGAAGTTTCAAGCATTTCTTAAATTTACCGTTATATGAGAATCGGCCGTTATTTTAGTCCGATTTCAATAATTTTCAACGTTTTGCTTACACGTGGCAAGTACAATAACCATACCGAGTTTGGTACAAATTGGTAGAACGGTTACCGATATACTTATATGTGATCATAAGTGGGCGGTGCCACGCCCATTTTCCAAAATTTTACCATAAACGTATTTCTTGGTAAAGAATTGTTGCAAGCATCAGTTTTGAATAAATTAGCTTCAATATTTAATGATTTATCGAAGATTTTGTATTTCTCTAAATTACCGTTATATGGGATGTAGGCGTGGTTATTCTCCGATTTTAAAAATTTTCGGCGATTTTGTATGCTGTACCAAGGCCAACAACTGTGCCAAGTTTGGAAGAAATTGGTGCAGCGGTTACCAAGATATACACATGTAACCATAAGAGGGCGTGGCTACGCCCATTTTCCAAAAATTTATAATATTCTTATTTTTCGTCTAAAACTTATTATAAATATAAATTTTGAGTGAATAATCTCCAGTAGTTACTAAAATATCGCAGTTTTCGTATTTCTGAAAGTTACCGTTATGTGGGAAGTAGGCGTGGTTATTGAGCGATTTTAATAATTTTCGGGCATTTGGTATGTTATGCGAAGGCCAAAAACTGTGCCAAGTTTGGAAGAAATTGGTGCAGCGGTTACCAAGATATACACATGTAACCATAAGTGGGCGTGGCTACGCCCATTTTCCAAAAATTTATAATATTCTTATTTTTCGTCTAAAAATTATTGTAAATATCAATTTTGAGTGAATTATCTTCAGTAGTTACTAAAATATCGCAGTTTTCGTATTTCTGGAAATTACCGTTATATGGGAAGTGGGCGTGGTTAAAGTCCGATTTCGCCCATTTTCAATACCAACCTACCTTGGATTAAGGGAAACCTACGTACCAAATTTCGTTGATATATCTCAATTTTTGCTCGAGTTATCGTGTACACGGACGGACGGACAGACGGACAGACGGACGGACAGACAGACATGGCTTAATCGATTTCTTTTTTCATCCTGATCATTTATGTATACATTTGTCTATATCTATCTCGATTCGTTTTGGCTGTTACAAACAACCGTTATGTGAACAAAATTAATATACCCTTGTGCACAAGTGCGCTCGGGTATAAAAATTGGGGTATATTTTTTTTGGGTATAGAACAATCCTAGGGGATGAGAGCATAAAAATTCCGAGTTTACTTTTTCACATGCATTTTTGGACCATCCAAATGCACAGAGATGATGTATTTATATTTATATGTGTAAGCATTGGCACGCGCGAACATATTACTATCTTTACTATGTTAAGTATATATAAAAGAGTGACAATTATAAATAATTGCTATGTTAAGTAATAAATTATTTAAATTTAATGTCGTACTTACATAAATCCTATGCATGTGTGTATGTGCACACATCGGAAGCAGTGTTGCCATTTTAGCCCTTTGGTGGCTAGATTTAGCTACCACATACTTTTTTTGGCCACATAAATTTAAAATTGCCCCCTTGCCCTTTTTTTAGCCCTTTGGAGAATTTATTCATGCTGGACATGAACAAGTTGTATATGCTTAATTCGATCTATTTTTTTTTGCATTTATGTAAGAGATGAATTTTTAAACTAAGAAAGACTGACATATATGTATTGTATGTTCCTTACGTTTTCATAAATACATAACGATTTAACTATAGTTTAAAATAGATAAGTTTACGGCCCTTAGGGCCAGTTTTTCAGTGCCAGTTTAAACTCAGATTAAGTAAGCTGGGTTTAAATTGAACAGCTGGGTTACACTTGATTGGTCGATCTTCGTTTAAACCAGCAAGATCGGGCGTTTAAACTTAGTTTGAACCACGGCCGTGCACTGAAAAACAGGCCCCTAATATGCTTCATTAGTTAAATGGCCCGTCAAGTCGATTGACCGTGTATGTTCTTGTGGTGTGATTGTACCAGCTGCTGGTGCGACTTCAAAAACTATTTGAAAATTTTATGATTGTACCAGCATGCTGGTGTCGTGAGTGGTGAAATTAGCTCAATTTTCTAAGTAAAAAATATTTTGGCGGAAATTTCAGAGCCGTGTTTGTGGAATATTAAGTTCACGATATTGCAGTTGTGAATTAAAAAAAAAATAATAACAGAAACAAAGAAAAACAATGTTTAACAAAATGGTAGAAAAATTATGAAATTTCGGCTCAAATCATTTCGATCTTTCCTCGACCTCATTTGTAAAGTAATAAATATTAAAGCAGCATGCTGGTAAGTTATATGCGTCGAGCCTGATGGTACAACCACTTGATCGAGCCAGCAAGCTGGTGTCGTGTATTTTGCTTTTATAAGAAAAGGGTTTTGGTTGGATAAAATATTAGATTTTTTCCAGAGTTCATTGTTTTTCTATACCATTACTTATTGAAAATATTTTCGTGTATACTTATATATGATTATGTAAGTAAACAATTTTAGCTACCATTTTTAGCCACAACGGCTTTTTTAAGCTCTTTTTTAGCCATTTTTTTTAAAGGAATTTGGCTACCACTAAAAATGCTTCGCGGCAACACTGATCGGAAGTGCGTTAGCAAAAAATGTGGAGACTATTTTTTTGATGTAAATATAAAAAAAAAAATATAAAAAATCAATGCCACAATAGCAAACCCAGCCACTTTAACAGCCCAGAGCATTAGCGACATGAACAATGTGGCTATGTACAATGCCACAACATAAAACTGGCCATGAACAATGACTGAACGCTTGAGCAGTGCTTTATGGATCTGTGGGATCCACCAGCTATGAATGTGAGTACAAGTATATCCATAACTATGTATGTAAGTGCGTATATCAGCGTCAATAGCAACAGTAGTACTCCCCATTTCCCCTTCCTTGCTCTTTACTCACAAACTACTACTGTTGATTGGATGTGACTTTAAAGAATTTATGGTAAGGCATGGGAGAAAATCTAAGGTTCAGGCACATTTTTTACAAACATATGTTCTAGAGCAGTCGACAGTCGACGTGACAAATAAATCCATGTTGTCTTTGGTGGTGTTAATAGTTTAATTTAAGCTGTCATCGTCACAGTTAGAAACAAATCGAACTTATTCTTCCATTTTTCAACTTCAGTGGCGCTCAGCTTGTGACTGACTGCTGCTGGCGCTTATTTTGAACAAGTTTTTCCATATTCAAACATGGGATTAAATAGAAGCGCTGCTTTGTCGCGCCACATTTGCATTTGTTTGGGTGCAAATGATGTCATTCGACGTCATGACGCCCATAGTAAGTAAATATGTACAAATACTTATGTAAGTATATGTACGCATATTAATAAATATGTAATAAATAATTCACTTTGAATTGTACACAAATTCATACATACATATGTACATGGATCTAAGCAAACTTTGTAAATATACCACGAATATGAAAAGAAAAATTGTCAACTAAAATTTCAAACGCTGCACATAGGAGTATTTATACAGAAAAATCGGTATATAGTTAGGTTTACCGATTTTGGCAAAAGTCCATTTAAACATGCTATTCCTAAAGCTAAATAACCGATCTATTGAAAGGTGGCATGAAAACTCCCCCTGCTGCTTTCCCTTTGATATATGTACGTCAAACTGAAAACAGTAAATGTTGTGATCGTTTTTTTTCTCCACGCTCTCAGTCGTTCTACTTGTTTCTTCGGTAATTACCCAGTCGGAAAAGTAGTAATGCATTACAAGCGTGATGAATAATATAACGCATTTCTTATGAGTTCTCGATTATATTACTTCTAACTATGTAATCAGCATTCTAATGTATTCAAAAAGTTCCAAAAATTTCACATTAAACCCATTCATTTCTCGGTGCTAGGTAATGCAAAATTTAATGCCCCACTTTTCTTAGGACATCGCCCTGGGGAAAAAATGCATTTTCGGATGTGAAAAGGGTTGTTTTACTGATTATTTTTTCCATTACTATACATTACATTTTCCCACTGGGTATGTTTTAGTGAGGACCTATTTCAACAAAAAACCTTTTGAGCAACAAAAAAAAACATTGAAGAAGAAGATAATTTCTATCATTTAAAACAGGTCTCGAATTCGTAACAGTCGTGGATGAGCAACTCGTCACGTAAAAATGCATATTTCGGATTATTACAGTCGTGAACGTACTGCTCGACTCGTATACCGAATAACGAGACGAGCAGTACGTTCACGACTGTTGTAATCTGAAATATGCATTTTTATGTGACGAGTTGCTCGTTCACGACTGTTACGATTCAAGCCCTGAATTTATTTTAGAAAATTTAAAATATGTCCATTTTAATAATTTTTTTTTAAATAAAATTTTTAAGTACCTATTGGTATTTTTTTTTACTTTCAAAGTTTGAGTCCTTGCAAAAATAATTTCCTGACATGTAATTTTAGGTTTTATTTGCAAATACGTTTAATGTCTAATTATAAGGACAGTCGCAATGCTAAAAAGTTGTAAGTTTGACCTTTAATTTGTCAAGGATCTATTGAAAAAACTTGATCCCTTGCTAGTCTTTTTCCAACTGTTTTCTTCATCAGTAAAAGAAACTTAGAAACATAAGAAAACGAATGCCGAAAAGTGCGTTCGAGAGTCAACAGCTTTCATCGGAGCTGGGTATCCCAAATTTCTGAGTTTGCAAACCCTTTAAATTCAAACTACTTTGAATGATAATGAAACTGGACAATAATACCCTCTAATCGGCTTCGGCGAGAACGATTGTGTCCAAAGAACAATTTGTTGCATTATTATTTTTTATTATTTTTAAGTTATTATTTTTGAGTTATTTAATTGAAATTGAAAAAGATTCAAAACTTTAGCAGCGAAAAAAAGTCCCGTCTGAAAGGACGAAGTGAATATCCGAATTCGTCGACCTAAAATATGTTTTAGAAAAACGACTTCCGTTCTTGTCTTTTTCTGGAAAAGCTTTTTGTGGACTTATGGGAACTGAATATAACTAAATATTTCGCGAAAATTACCCTAAGATAAGTATAATTAGTAATTTTTATCCTAAGAATCCCTAATTATGATTAAGTTAGATGTTGTAATTTATTACTGAGTAGAAAAAAAAACTAATTTTGACCGGTTTTACAAATACTCCTCTGTGCGCTGGTTGGTATTTAATAATTTGTACAACATTAAGGTGTTACCATTTTTAGATACATACTGATAATCGAAAATAAAAATTCATTTAGTCATTATGATTGTCCTTCAATCGGAGAAATATGCTAGGACGTGTAACCTGATAGTGGGTTCCAATTCCTGTAGCAAACAATAATCTGCAAGAACGAGAACATCGAATTGCTGATTCATATCCAGAGCCGACTTAAATTACGGAGAGAAGGCCTCCGTAGCCAATCATTACGAAATTTGTAATTTGTAATAGCGCGGATCAAAAAGAACACAACTGCCGGATACTATGGTTCGCCAGCTGACCTACGTATGTATGTATGTAAGCACATATTCAAATATGGCGGCGAGGAACTACATGCCCCTACACCAATGTCGGACGTTTATTTGTCAGTAGCAGCAGCCTTGATCAATAACTTATAAATTGAAAGTAAAAAATACTGTAACTAAATATTTTAATAGCTTGCAGGCGTCACAGAACACTCCCATAGCCTCCAATAAAAATTATAAATGGTTATTAACTGTGAAGCTTATAGACAAATGCATTTGCATATATCGCTTTATTATTTAAAGACTGCCACCACAAAAAAAAATTAAATCTTTGAGGTGAATTACTCGTTGTATCATGCTTCATATTGTGAATTGTAATTGATTAACGGGCCCAACTTATATCTATGTATTCACGCACGCCGGCAATTATATGTCTAAAATCTCTGATGCACATGCAAAAAGGCTACCTGCGTAAAAGGCTACTATTTAATTTAAAATTTGATGTTTCGCTTAGCGAAGTCAAATGCAAACCATACAAATTTTCGACCTTGCCAATCACTCAAAACAGCCCAAATCGAGTTATCTTTATAACTACACTAGCAAAAACCTGGCGTGCTTCGCTGCGCTTTAAATATATTTTTGGGTTCTTACTCCCTCCCAAAACTCTTATGGCCTCATTAATAAAAAATAAATAAAATTTAAAGAGCTTTTTATGAAGTGAAATGTGAATAAAAAAATTTTGATTTATGAACCATGCTTAATTTTTATGAATGTTGATGTTAGTTAATATATTTTTTTGAGGGTATTTATAAAGTAGGCAAAGTATCGACTTTCTCAAGTCTGCATACATATCGCGTGTTGTGGTGAGAGAGTAACAAAACAAAAATACTTTGGAGGCCCTGCAAGAGGTATTTGCTAGTTTAAGATATCTCTAAATCAAAGATTTTTGAATTATGTACTTTCGTTTGATACCCATATTGTAGCATTTAGCATATCTGGTCAATTTAACTGAATTAAATTATTCAAATTGGTGGCAGCCCGCTTCAAAGATATTTTCGACAGTATACTTTCTTAACCCTCTTTAATTTGATAACCATATTGTGATATTTAATTTATTTGATCAATTTTATTGTATACAATTTTTCACCAGGTGGCAACTCTCCTCAAAAATATTTTGGGCAGTAAACTTTCCTAAAGCTGTTATTGATACTATAACGCTGTCTTTTATTTGGCAAAGATTCCTTTTAATTTTCTTCGATTAATTTCTGGCACGTCTCCTTGTTTTCGTTGTCACCGGAAGAAGAAAGACAAAATGGCTGCTTCTTCGGTACAGAGTGTTTAGTGTATGTTATATCTAAAAATGACAACTACTGTATCACATAAACTTAAATAAATAATTAGTATACAAGTGAGTGACATTACAATACCCATGTTGCAGTATTTAATTTATCTCATCAATTAAATTAAATTAAAATTTTCAAAGAGATGGCAACCAACCACAACAATTTTTTCTTAACCTCTTTCTTTTGACCACTGTATTGCAATATTTACTTTATCTTATCAATTTACTGAATCTGGCATTTCAAAATAGGTGGCAACTCTCTTTTCTTATATATTTTTTTTCTTATATATATTTTAAGTTAGACCTCTAGCAATACAAACTGCATTCAATTCCATGCATTAGTTTTGACATACAGACATACAGACAGACAAACAGACCGACAGAAAACAGTTTTAAAAATTTATGATTTGGCTTCTTTTGTTCTAATAAAGGCTCCCATATTAAAATTTCTTTAATATCTATAATAACAGACATCCATACCAAGCTCCAGTACCCTACCACAAATACTTCCAGAGATATGCAGTCTCAAAAATTCCGTGCCACGCCCGCTTGTCTAATCGAAATTAAGGCTATCCTATATTTTAAATTGGGCTAAATGACACCAGTATACAAAATTTCATGATGATCGGTTGGGTTGTTAAAGCGTGAAAGCGTAACAAACAAACTAACTCACTTTCGAATTTATAATATTTATAAGTAGGGATGTATTTTTATGACCCGATATTAAGATGTTATAGATCGTTTCAACGCAATCTCTGAGGGACATAAATATGTTTTGCATCACGAAAAATTCAAGCTCATTTTAAGGGAGCTTAACTTTAATTCAGTTATATAGGCAAAAATTTAGTTAATCTATATATCTGTGGTCATAAGCAATAACCGCCTAAGTCGAAAAACCTGAATTCGAGAAAAAACATTTTAAGCATTTGGATTTTAATGTTAACCTTATGAAGAAACCAAAATATGTTCGTCTATAACTTTTTAAATAGCCTAGCTGGCGAGATGGGGATTTCACACACACATGGAATAGTAGTTGCAGTATACGATAGCATACACAACTCAATTCCTTCTTAACTCGACTTAGGCGATTATTGCTTATGACCACAGATATATATATATAATACGCGAAGGCATTTTTTGTTCCGCATAAAAGATCTGCACCGTTGTAATGTAATGTCAAATTAAAGCGCTTGGCCTATAGATGTGCAAACTGGTTTTATTTTTTCGAAAAGAGTTGCCACCTGTTGAACAATTAAAATCAAATTTTTCAAACATCAATACCATCAAATCCGTACCGTTCGTTCGATTTTCAAAAGTGAGGTGTCAAATTAAAGGGCTCGGACTATAGATGTGTAATAAGAATTTATTTTTTTGGAAAGAGTTTCCACCTTTTAGAAACTTATCTATTTTCAAAAGATTAAAAAAAATTTATCAATTATTCAAAATGGGTATTAATCGAAATGGTTTTGAAATGGTTTCTTTTTAACTTAACTATAGGAGGGTTGCCATCTGTTTAAAAAATAAAATTTAATTTGAACTAAAGGAAATAGGTAAGAGAAGTACATATGTATGTATCACCATATGGGTGTCAAACGAAATGGTTATAAGAAGGTAATAGTTTTGAGAATATTTTGAACAAGGTTGCCACCTGCTTGAAATGTCGAATTTAGTTAACTTATACACAAATTATATGAAACATCCAAATATGAATGTCAAACGAAAGTGTGTTAAGAAATCTTTATTTTCAACGCTAAGAATATTTTTGAGGTGATGCCACCTGTGTAAATAGTTAAACTCAAAGTATTTAATAAGTTAAATGAATTATTAAAATTTGGGTATCAATCTTTATTTCTGAACCATATTTAGTGGGTTTGCCACATGTTTAAAAAATCAAACTCAACTTAATTTATCACTTAATTAAAATATGTAATGTTAGACAAAGGAGCTTTAACAAGAGTTTAGCTTAAAAAAACTTGTCAAGCGCGCTGCCATCTGTTTGAAAGGTGTAATTTAATTAACTTAAGCAAAATTTATGTGAATTATATAAATACGGGAGTCAAACGAAAGACTGTTAAGAAATATTTAGTCTGAACATTTGGAACGTTTGAGAAGGGTTGCCACGTGTTTAAAAAATTACATTCAAATTATTCAATAATTTCGACGAATTATTAAAGGTTGGGTATCAATCGAAATGGATTTGAAAACTCTTTATTTCTGACCTTAATTTAGGAGGGTTGCAACGTGTTTGAACAATCAAATTCAAATTAGTTCAGGCGAAAGAGATTTAAGAAGATTTTAGTTTGAAATAACTTTTGAAAAGGACTTCCACTTGTTTGTAAAGTGGAATTTTGTTTTTTATGTTTTTATGTTTTATGTTATGTTTTATGAAATATTAAGATATGGGTGTGAATCGAAAGAAATTTATGAAACCTTTAGTTTGAAGATATCTTTAATTTGGCTGGCCACCTTTTCGAGAAAAAACATATCGATCTAAAAGTATAGGTATATGTATGTGTTTTATACGGGAAGGTATTTTGTGTGATAGTCATTCGATTTTAAGCGTTCTTTTGAATTTAAAAAATGAGAGGTCGAATTAAAGACCTTAACCTGTAGATGTGCGATAAAGTTTGAGTTTTATACTTGAGATCTTTTTTTATCGGAAAAGGTGATTTGAAATTTGATGAAATTAAAAACCTGCACTATGCGACACCTCGTCAAATACCGTAATATGTACCAAGTATATACATAACTTCAAATATAAATAGTACACATCAAAAATAATTGATAGCGTTTCTATTTCCTAGCTCCTACTGAGTTTTGCAAATCAAACTTGAAAACAGACCCATTCCAGGATTAGAAGTAGCATTGCAAGGATGTATGAATAGGAAATTTCTGCTGTAAAAATTCCGTTCACATATAACGGGTGATTTTTTTGAGGTTAGGATTTTCATGCATTAGTATTTGACAGATCACGTGGGATTTCAGACATGGTGTCAAAGAGAAAGATGCTCAGTATGCTTTGAAATTTCATCATGAATAGACTTACTAACGAGCAACGCTTGCAAATCATTGAATTTTATTACCAAAATCAGTGTTCGGTTCGAAATGTGTTTCGCGCTTTACGTCCGATTTATGGTCTACATAATCGACCAAGTGAGCAAACAATTAATGCGATTGTGACCAAGTTTCGCACTCAGTTTACTTTATTGGACATTAAACCAACCACACGAATGCGTACAGTGCGTACAGAAGAGAATATTGCGTCTGTTTCTGAGAGTGTTGCTGAAGACCGTGAAATGTCGATTCGTCGCCGTTCGCAGCAATTGGGTTTGTGTTATTCGACCACATGGAAGATTTTACGCAAAGATCTTGGTGTAAAACCGTATAAAATACAGCTCGTGCAAGAACTGAAGCCGAACGATCTGCCACAACGTCGAATTTTCAGTGAATGGGCCCTAGAAAAGTTGGCAGAAAATCCGCTTTTTTATCGACAAATTTTGTTCAGCGATGAGGCTCATTTCTGGTTGAATGGCTTCGTAAATAAGCAAAATTGCCGCATTTGGAGTGAAGAGCAACCAGAAGCCGTTCAAGAACTGCCCATGCATCCCGAAAAATGCACTGTTTGGTGTGGTTTGTACGCTGGTGGAATCATTGGACCGTATTTTTTCAAAGATGCTGTTGGACGCAACGTTACGGTGAATGGCGATCGCTATCGTTCGATGCTAACAAACTTTTTGTTGCCAAAAATGGAAGAACTGAACTTGGTTGACATGTGGTTTCAACAAGATGGCGCTACATGCCACACAGCTCGCGATTCTATGGCCATTTTGAGGGAAAACTTCGGAGAACAATTCATCTCAAGAAATGGACCGGTAAGTTGGCCACCAAGATCATGCGATTTGACGCCTTTAGACTATTTTTTGTGGGGCTACGTCAAGTCTAAAGTCTACAGAAATAAGCCAGCAACTATTCCAGCTTTGGAAGACAACATTTCCGAAGAAATTCGGGCTATTCCGGCCGAAATGCTCGAAAAAGTTGCCCAAAATTGGACTTTCCGAATGGACCACCTAAGACGCAGCCGCGGTCAACATTTAAATGAAATTATCTTCAAAAAGTAAATGTCATGGACCAATCTAACGTTTCAAATAAAGAACCGATGAGATTTTGCAAATTTTATGCGTTTTTTTTAAAAAAAAAGTTATCAAGCTCTTAAAAAATCACCCGTTACATATGTACAGATATAGTATGTATTTGTATGTTGTATGTGCATTTGGAAGTACACAGCTCGTAACTACACTGCCTGCAAAACATGAAGGGGTTGACGCCAACCATTATTTTTTGTATCCCGAGGCACGCTTTCGTTATATCCTTTTCAACTCTTTCTTTCTGCTCCACTTTTAGCGTGTTGCACTTCATAATTTATTGATGGAAAGCACTTTCAGTACCTGCCGGCAGACAGCATGCATGATTATGGTACTTTATTTGTTACAACACAGTGAGAAATACTTACATAGATTCAGCTTTGCGATCATAAATAAAAGATAGATACAGTTTTTTTGGTGCGAAAGGCGATATTAAAGATGGGACCACACGATTTGTATATTTTGGCAGCCATAGAGCGGCGTTGTCTTGAAATTTTAATCGAGAATGAGTTCAGCTCAATAAAAAATTTTCCAAAAAACCCCACACTGTAACTATCAAAATGTACAAATCGTGTGATCCCAGCTTAACGAGAATGCATGGCAATTTATTTATTTGAGTCCGGATGTTATGAGCCTACTAAAGATGATAGATTTTATCCGATTGCGCTTTATTTAATGTGTATCTCCGGCTACAGTGGGAAACAGCGAAATTTCACAAATTTAGAAAATAGAAGTTTCATATTTTTTCGAATGCTCTTTAAACTTACCGATTAGAAGAACTTAGAGATCAAATTTAAAAGTCAGTGTAAAATCTATAAACAAACGTTCGCAAGAATTTGCTCGTTTTCTGACGACAACAAAAGGAGATGGATGTTGGTGAATGAAGAGGAAAGCAGTTGCCTTGAAATGGTTGCAATGTTGCAAGCAAATGGATTGAGTGAGCTCAATAGGATAAATTCACATAATGCATAGAGGCTTATGAGACCTTCAAGGACAAAACCGGCCAAATGAAATAATGAGATGAGTTTTTTACTTGGTTAAGAGTGTAAGAGAAAATAATATAAGAGATAGATACATACATATGTGCAATACATATACTTATGTATGTATGTACATTAGGGTGGTAAAAAAAAAAAAGTAAAGTCGGAATTTGAATGCTCTCTCTCACTCGCTAGGATTGTTCTATACCGAAAGAAATATACTCCTATTTTTTAATTTGAAATCAAAAAATACTTAGAGGTCGCTCAAAGCGCTTTAAGTTGGCCATGCATTTTATATGCAAAAACCCATTTTTCGTAGAAATAGGAGATAACTCTTGAAAATCAATATTTTTCGATCGGAACTTCCAATAATAAAACGCAATGGTTTATTTAACTATTTTTTAATACCAAACATTTTTTATTGGTTCGCCCATTGCATTTTTGGACCAAACTTTGCGATATAAGGTGCAATCAGGATTTATTATTAGGTAGAATGTGCAATAGGTGATGCGCTCTTTTTAAACACATTTTGGAATATACGGATCTCCGGATATCCATTTCGTTTGCTTGCGAACGGTGCGTAAGTAAATGCACAATAATGTAATGAAAATCCAAGCGGTGTTTCTCGGCGTTAAAAAAATATTTAGAGGTCGCTCAAAGCGTTCAAAGTTTTCCATGCATTTTATATGGAGAAAAAACCACTTTTCGTGGAAATGGTATAGAATTCTTGAAAATCAATATTTTTCGATCGGAAAACTATGTTTCTCTTCAGGGGATTCCTAATAATAATACCCAATTATATAATTATATAAATAAAGTATTGGGTACTGTCACAGGAAGTCTTCTGAGGAGAACCGATCGAAAAATATTGATTTTCAAGAAATTCTATACGCTTTCTACGAAAAGTGGTTTTTTCACCATATAGAATACATGGAAAACTTTGAGTGCTTCGAGCGAACTTTAAATAATTTTTGATTTCAAAATAAAAAATGGGGGTATATTTTTTCGGTATAGGACAATCCTAGGGGTGAGAGCATAAAAATTCTGGCTACTTTTTCTCATGCATTTTTGGACCACCCTAATGTACGTCCATTGAGTGCTCTATGCACATCAGAAAAGGTGAGTGTTTATTGCACAGCTTAAGAAATTGAAAACAATTTGCATATTGCAAATTAGTCTGACTGGCCTGCCTATTCGTTAAGTGTAGCCAAACTTGGCTATGGTCACTTTTCAGGCTGTCAATTTTGATGAACACTTAAATTTACATATGTAAATATGTATGTATTTCATTGCTGACAAATCGCAAACCAACAATGAATATTAGTATTTGCTAATATTAACGGTGTAACCTTGACATCGCTATAAAAATATACATATGTACACATTTCAATGCACACATGTGTGCATGTTTACCAAATTGCCTGAGCTTAAATTCTAAGCTTCTTTAAAATTGCGTTCGAGAATGAGTAAATGGTTAAGTAACCATGAAATTAAATTTTAGCGTGTCCAAATAATTTCAAAACTGTTTCCAAAAATTTTACACACACGCAAATTAGCACTAAATTTACCAGAATTTCATTTGAAGTGTTTCGTTACCTTTGCCAAGCCACATAGAACTACGCAAAGCTACTTAACCTTTACCTTTGTGGATGGAAATGCTGTTTGCTCACCTGCGCTAATAGTTGGAGCACCGCCGACCCTTCTACTATGTAGTGTGTAGCTTGGCAAAATTGTACAGAAACATTTAAACAAAAAGTAATAAAGTTGCATAGTAACCAAATAAGCAAGCCAAACATGTGCATGCAATAAACGCTTGCAATTCTAAAGCGCAAATTCATAAATGTTGCTGTTGCTGTTGTTGTTGGTGCTACAGTGCGAAGTTCATCAGCACAGTTGCACCTCCGCTGGCTTTAACAAACGAATTAGAACCGCAATACTAACTGAATTTCATGGCTTGCAATTTCTTTTGCTTTTTAGTTAGCTTTCGTATCCCCCGCAAATTAGGTGCTCCAAAAGTTTCACGAGCTGCTTGGCTTATTTAGTTTCCAGTAAGCAATTCACATGATTCGCAGGGAAACTGTAAAAAAATATATTCGGAGTCACAACAGGCACATATATATGTATGTATAATATTTTTCTCAGCCAAAATATTAAAATTTTTATCAGGTTTGGCGATACGGATATGCCAGAATGAGGGAATTTAGGTTCTAAACTGAGTTGATGGTAAATGCAAAAATCAAAACCAAATGCAAAAATCATCCCTGAAGGATAGCCAAATCATTAGAAATTCGTAACAGAAAACTGTTTACGTATTTTATGACGTAACGAGGTGGCCACGACAGAGCTACTTGATAGTGCAGGAATGTCCTTAATAACTATTTAATTAGCTGCTGATTAGATCCCGGGTTAGATTAGGCTAGGAGGGCGTGTGTGTAATATTCCATACTTTCACTCGGAGACAGAATTGTCCATTGTGAGTGCCCTCTTTGTGAGTGCATGTCAGGAGGAAACACGTACCTATAATCGAAAGAGTAGCTTCAAGTCATTATTCTATTGAACCAATTACTATCCCTGATGAAGGTGAGGACCTCCAACAGTTCCTCCGCCGCTACCTCGCCCAGACTGTTGAAGAAGCGTGAACCGAAGTGCGCAACTCGTCTGTAGACCTCAATTGGTCACTTGCCTCCACCTCATCCTCGTCATGGCAGCCTCTGCAGAGAGTAATTGCTGGTATTCGCCACCGTTGAAGCATTGGTGCTGTAGCACAGTGTCCCTGTGATGACGCTGGTAAGGACTCTTACAGCATATTTATTGAGTTTCAGTATGTCCCTTGTCTTGTACTAAGCCGCGGCCATATTAATCGTGTGGTATCACAGTATTCCCGCTTGCCCCACAAGTCATTCGTCGCGGCCACGGTGTATTCTTAAATTTTCCTAACTAAACAGAGATAGTACGGAGCAATCCGCTTCTTCTATTGGCATCTCTGAGCCGCATCTGGCCATCTCATCAGCCGACTCATTTTTTCAATATTGCTATGTTCCAGCATAGAGTGACGTTGATACAGCTCAGTGACGCCAGTGTGGTGCGACATTTCCATACAATTCCCGACTTCACGATTTTATATCGTGGCTTTGTCTTCTGAAACGTTACTACTAAAAGACTGACCCTCTTCTCTATATCGTAGATCTCCGCTTGAAAGACACTGCAGTCCTTCGGTTGACGAAAGGACCGGTTGATTTGCAGGTTGTTCGAGTAGACACCGGCTCCGGTACCTTGTTCCATATTTTAATCGTCAGTGTAGATGGATATACCCCTATCTTCTGCTGGCAGTCCTGTATCCCATTCATCTCTGGTTGGGTTCCTAATGGGTATCTTCGTATTGAAGTGCTTAACAGGCGTAATGAAATCAGTGCTGGCTTCTAAGTATGCCAGCTTTAATTCCATTGAGCCGGCCCCTTTTAAGGGTACCGGGTTGCTGCTGCTTGGAAATACCGTGCTTGTATAGCAATATCGGAGGAGATTGGTGACTTTTCTAGCAAAAGAAATGAGAGATAGATATGCGAGAATGGAATGAGCATAAGTTGCTGGTAGGTAAGAATGCAGCAGGAAAGTTTTTGCAGAAAATCAGTTAAAATGCAAATGGCTTCAAGACCGTGGCTGATATCTAAAAAGATAGAGTCGAAAATGTGGTAACATACGTCCAGACGTGCCTCAAAACCAACGAACAAAGCTCCCGGGACTTATGAAAAGCGGCTTAGCTATTCAAACCTGGCAACGAAGATATAGGAGGGCGTCTTCCATCGACAGGCGTATCTATGTAACTGTACTGGCATAGATTTATATGCGGCCAAGAACTGTCACTCAATCTGCATTCGTCAAGTCTAGTTAGGAAAATTGTAAGCTCTTACAACAACAACATCAGGCAGGTGGCATTTACCAGCTTAGAGTGGAGTATGGGTGTGCAGATTGCTACCTCTGATCAGATTTTCGCAGTGCGTCAAACTTAGAAAGAGAACTCCGATAAGCAAATTGGCAAGACTGTGTGATGTCATGTCTCAATTTGTGATTCCTATAGAACTCTTAGGGTATGCTGGAAAGTTGCCAGTCTCAATCGAAACGGCACCATATAAAAGAGAAACACGATGCGGTTGGCGTTTGCAAGGATATAAAACTCGGCTCCTTTCACTAAAATAAAAGTTTGATCTAGCGGTAAATGAGTATCAGACAAAGTACCTCATGGCAAAATATAGACAGTTTTTGCGTTTAGGGGCACACGTCACTGTTGGCTGTTAAAACTTCGGACTAGTGAAGGAGTTTGTATATTTATGATCCAGGAGTAGCACCGCCAGTTAGATAGGTCATCCTGAAGATCAAGCGGAGAATAACTCTGCCAACAGGAACTCTTTTGGAATGGGTAGGCGATTAAAAATCACAGGTCTGTCTCCGCACTCAATAATCACGCGCTACTTATCTCTGATAACGCCCATCCGCATGCATCCCATCCGTATATGCCGACGTGGACAAAAAAGATGGTGGGGCCTTGCAGCTTCCGGGAGAACTATTCAAGTAAGATCTATTTGCGCGGACGAGCTTTTTGATGACATGGATATAGAACGCATACGGATTTGATTCCGCTGGCTTGGGTATGTCGCAAGTACGGTTGCTGATGCTGCAGCGAAAATATCCTTAATGCTTATTCTGTGTCATTATATTCACAGAACCAACAAACCAAACAAGCAAATTTCATGCATGTGATTAATTTCCACAATGCCGAAACTACGATAGTTTTTTATTAGTTACGACTCTTTGAATTTCAGCGACGATGTTTGTTACGTCCTTTTGCATTTCAGGTGAATAATATTGTTCTAGGAAAGAAGATCATTTGTATACAAAAATGATTTAGAATACGAAAATAAAAATGTTGTCAGAAAAACCGGTTATGTGTTATGAACTAAATAATTGAACTAACTTTGTAGGCAACTAAAAAGGTAAAAAATTCATTGCTAATTAAACTAATAAAGAGAAGCATTAGATATTACATATGTATAGTACGAGCGCATAAATTTATGTATATGAAAGAATTTACCAACTGCGAACCGCACTCGGAAAATTTAGAAAAATTTACTTTCATCTTGCCTATTTAATTTTGAGGTGAAGGTCACAAGAGTTGTAGCGCAAAAGCTGTTTATTAAAAAAACAATGTTTTGCTTTTCAAAATATTTATTTGGACAAACGTACATATTTTTCGCTAGCCAGTTTATTAGAAAGTTATTCTGTTTATAGTAGCTTTATGCACAGACTTACTACACATAAAAAGAATACCGAGCAACCGAAAAGAGGTTTGTGCAAATACTCGTTAAAAATTTATACATTCAGTAGATTTAACTCAAAGTGGCGAGCTTTAAAATAGCACAACAAGAATTAATGACAGAGAAATGTAGGCGAAGTCCACGAAGAAGGGAAATTGAGCAAAAATGAAGCAAAGCATAAAAATACTCAGCAAAAGTGAATTCTGAATAATGAATGCTAATTTATACGGTGCATGTGCCGGTGGCCGCATTTTCTACCGCCAGTCAGTTGAGCGCTAACGTTTGTTTACACATCTGTTTGTATGCATGAACATTAGAGTGGTCCAATTTTTGTACGGGGGAAAAAATGTCATCCTAAAAAACGAGGCACCCCCTTAGTTGTTTCCTTTTGATATTTGTACATGTCTACGCCAACTTTCAACCTTGAAATGCGCTAATGGATCGCTGACAAATTGGAAAAAATATTGGTGATTTTTACAAAAAGCTACTGTTGTCATGACAACTGAACCTTGTGATAGTTTTTTAGGTAAATTAAATTTGAAATGTTCTTAGGTTGCTTAAACTATTGTTTGATTAATATATGTACACAATACTTCTAGAGTGAAATATGAGTAACATGAGCATCCTCTAAATTTATACTTAGAAAAGAGGAAAAATTTTGGAAGGTGCCCCAAACCCTATCTCGAAGAATTTCTTTTTTTTACCACTCTAATGTACGTATGTAAGTTTAAAAGTTGGCAAATGCTAGGTACATTCATATGTATGTATATACAGTGAGCGTCAAAAATAAGTATACCCTGACGTTTGGACGATTTTATTTATTTATATTTTCAATACCAAAATTTTATTTTTTTTTTAATTATAAATACTAGTCCAGTCAACAGCAAACACCACAAAAGTTTTTATCGAAATTTTTAACTTTTCAATTCGATTTCTTAGAAAAATTTTGAGTAATCAGTGTAGCCCATTAAATTCTGTGTTCGTATGGAATAGTAGCTTATGTCGAGAAGCAGGCTTTAGTATAATGCGGCATTGCCTTTATCCTTTAAACGACAAGGAATTCGGATTTATTTTTTGCTCGTTTATTTGCCAAAAGCTCTTCAACAGCTCGGCGCCAGTGAGTCATTCGCAATCGTATACTGCGAATGCCGCATTATACTAAAGCCAGCCTTTCGACATAAGCTACTATTCCATATGAACACAGAATTTTAATATAATCAAACGCAAACTTTAAGTCGCTAAAAATTGCCGTTGATTTTTGAGAATTTTTTTTGCCGAGGGTTTTGTGCATTTTCTTCCATATGTAACGCACAAACATAATCTTTTTTATATGAAAGAAGGTACGCAACAGAAATCGAACTGAACAATTTTCGATGAAAATTTTTTGCAATTTCCCGAGCTCTGTATAAAATTAAAAACTAGATTTTTGTAATTTTTGCTGTTGAATGAATTGCATATATGTATACATTTGTATAAAAAATATAAATAAAATTGGTATGGAAAATATATACATTATAATATATTATGTACATAGATATGTAAATAAATAAAATCGTCAAAACGTCAGGGTTTACATATTTTGGACGCTTACTGTATATACTTAAGTACATACTCACGAAAGCATTCGACGTTTTAAAGAACATTTGATGCTCTGGCATCTACGAATATGTACGCTATATGCAGCGCTTTGAAGTGGGTACGCTTTTCTACTCCATTTTCCCGGGTTCGCTGTCATTGCTTGCGCTCAAGAGTTTCAAAAAATTTTTAAAATACAGAGGGCAGCAGCTTTTCGTAGTTTTCGCTATGCTGGTTGAAGTGGCGTGCAATAAAAGTGAAAATCGAGATGCAAAATAAACTTAAAACGCAGGTACATATTTGTATTTGTAAAACGTAAAAAAAGTCATCACAACAACGAACAAAAATTTTTCAAATGATCTACGAGTATGAATGAATAAATAACTATAGTTACTAAGTGTGTAGGATATTTAAATGCATTGCTATTGAACTTTTCGACTAATTTTCAAACTGAATGGCTGTGCGCGTGCTGCTACACTCAAGTACCTACTCAAGATCAGATGAACTGTGATGAATTGACTGCATGCCAATCGGGGATGCACTTGAACTGCTTCTAAATTCTCTGAAGCTATTCAAGCATGTTTTTCACCTTCGATCCGATTTTACGAGTGTTGTCAGCCTAAAGCGCAATATATTTTGTTTAATTTGTAGTAGTCATCTGACTAACGATCTACCTGAATATTGCGATAAAAATAAAAAAATTGTTTGCTTTTAAACATCAACAACGTTCGCAGTGGATAAGGGACTCAAGTTACATAGCGTGAAAATTCTACCAAAACAAATTTTCATAGACATGGGAAGCGGCTTTTCAAAAAAAAAGTTGATGTTACCGATTTTAATAATATTTGGCACTTTTATAGCTAGAAAGGTGGAAAAAATCGTGATTTTGGAAAACGGTAAATTTTATTACGGATTCCGGTAGAATATATGTATGTATATCCAGTAAAAATAATTGTTAGGCAAGGTTTTTCTAGAAATGGGTGTAGCATTTTTTGAACGAAAGTTAACAAAGCGCAGATTTTTTTTTGCGGATTTCAGCAGAATATGCTTTCGTTAAAAGCAATTGTTTCGCAACTTTTTTTTTTGAATCGAGTAATCTTCTAAATTTATTGGCTTGGCAATTTTGAGATAAAAGTTACTAAATTTAAATTTTATTGGGAATTTCGGCCTAATATCTATTCGCTACAACGTTTGTCCCGCATCTTTTTCCTAAGAGAAGACAGTATTCTTTTGAAGTTATTGTATGTAAATGCGTGTTCGATAATTTTTTATTTATAAGCTACAGAATACATATCAAGACAAAATTAAAGAAAATTTCATACAAATATTGCACTTTTTATTTACGCTCTCTAGAAAAAAGTTGAGTATGCAATTTTTTAGCCCATCCAATTTTAGTATAATAAAGTGCAAATATGAGCAAGCTAAGACTTACCATTGATTTTTAAGAAATTTTTTGTTGGAGATGTCGCACATTTTTTTCATATAAAAAAATTATGAAACATTATTTGATATGGAGAAAATGAGCGACAAAAAAAAATGCTTAAAATCAATGGTTAGTCCTAGCTACCTCAAACTTGCACTTTGTTATACTAAAATTTAATGGGCTAAAAATGCATACTCAGCTTTTTTCTAAAGAGTGTAAATAAAAAGTGCAATATTTGGATGAAAATCTGCAGAGTTTTCTTTACTTTTGCATAAGGTTTGGAACTCTGATTTTTGGGATTTTTGTTGTAGAATTAACCATATTTTTATAAAAAATTTGCGATAAATAAAATATTAGAAAATAGTTGCCGGTATTGTAAAAAATTCGCCTGCCTAAACTTTATTGACTGGCTGTAAATAGGCACCACCGGTCAAATTTTCGCATAACAGACAGAAAGATTCATGCGAGACGGATAGGAAGTTGCGTAAAGAGGTAACAATGATTGCCTGTCGGAACTAATACTTCCACGATGGATTCGTTGCCACACATAAAAAGCGGCTCAACAGAGACAAACGGTTAAGTTCTCCTTATTGCAATATTCCGTACAAATCAAAACAAATTTTCACTTATTTATGGCCAAAGTGCTGGGGTAGTTGAAAAGAAGTGTTTAGTTCTATAAGTTCGGTATTTGGAAAACGCCACTGTAAAATAAAGAAATATAATATAATACTTAAAAGAGTACAAATGCTATTGAAATGTAAATGTTATGTTTTTGTTTTTAAACATTAAATATGCATATGAATTTAAAATAATAACTAATTTTTATCTTTTGCTACGATTTTTTATTTCTTACTACGATTTTTTGGGTACGTAATTGGTTTAGTGAGGTGCCAACGCTGAGCGCTTTAGTAAAGGATTATTTTTGAAAATGAACTATTCACATTTTGGAGCAGTACCGGAAATGCTTCTTAGTTCGTTGCGGTTTTTTAAAGTTCATTTCCTGACTGGTTTGATGTGGAAAAGATTTCTAAATAAAACCATTTTTAGGGGTCGGAAACGAGAATGTCCAAAAACTAAAATTTTTTTGTATAGGGATTTTTTTATTTTGCTCCATATATCCAGAGCGTTTGTTATCTTTGCTTAGAGCTGGGACTTTTGAATGGTTTTAATATGGCTGCATTTCAGAGGTCTGCAAGCGAATTGGAAATTCGGGGGCTTTCAAGTTTCGCGATTTTTGAGTTACACATCCCCTTAATCTGAACGGCATATTTAAATTGTATATACATACATCTTAAAGATATACATATATCATTGAAAAGTCATTATAAATATGTCATATGTCACCCCAACTGCAATCAAGGGCAACTATTCTGCTGCTATGTAGACTTTATCATATGGTTATTGTGGTTGCGGTTTTTTTATTTAATTTCTGTATTTTTTTGAATTTTAGCTTGGAGGCGTGCTCGTCCTTTTGGCCTAATAACAAATAGCAAAAAAAAGCAATAAATTTTTATTTAAAAAAAATTATTCTATATAAAATCAAAAAAAAAATGAAAACCGTATTTCTATAAAATTTTGAATAATAAATATTGCAATATAAAAAACACGTACTGATAGATTTTCTTGGAAGATTTTCAAAAAAAAAAATAACATAGAGGAAGAAATTATCTACATAATTGCCGTTGAAAGTAATTTGTATAAAATGTAAGCAGGAAATAATGTTGCTCATACGCCATGTACCAGTCTCTACGGGTATGATTTAAAACTTTAAAGAAAACGATATAACTGATTATGCGAAAGTGATTAGTCATAGCGTGGCATTTCTCACTGTAATTATGTAGAGAATTTTGTCCACTACAACGAAGTATTTTTGTCTTTTTTATAAATGCATTTGATTTGACGCGGTCAGAGTTCTTGGCGTTAAGTTGGACAAAATATTTTTAGTTTATCATTAATTGAAAAATTCCAAAAAATAGATCCCGTTGTTATCCCATTATTGGAGTAGGCTTAAAAGTTGCGGAAATAGTGACAGATTTTAGAAACATCGATCAGTATGTGTTGCTTGCAAATCAAAATTTTATATTAAAAATTTGATAGAAAATATTTGAAAATTTTTCGATTTTATATTCCAAAAGTGTTTTGAAAATGAAAAGTTTTAAAAATACGTACTCGTAAAAAAATTATCTTTAGTCGCACCTTTTATGGTCAAATAATATTCATATACATACATAGCAGTTTTATGCCAAATCGCAATTTTTACATTTCGTACATGTACGATTACCTTGAAAATTTGCTGAAAATATATTTCCCCTGTAGAAATATTGTATGCATACCTGAAACGAAATAGAATAAAGAGTTAATATTTTTGACTGCATGATAAAATAAATTTGCTAGAAATATGTAGTTATAGTTAATTAAAGAATATAAAAAATAAATAAAAACAAGTAAGTTCGGGCGAAGCCGAATATTAAGTACCCGGCGCATGTATGTACGAAATATACTTCCATGGTAAGCCACACCAGCTTCAAACATCCTACCCCTATTCAAACATTTTCGATAATTGGTTCGGTTCGACTTATTGAGATAGACAAATAGATGGTGTGTGTCGATCCTATTCTCGTGGGTCTTTTCCAGGATTTGGCGTATTGTTAATACCTGGGGTCGATTTGCCAGGTCTAAAGCCACCCTGATAAGGTCCAATCAGTTCGTTGACGGTGGCCTTCAGTCGTTCGCACAATACACTCGATAAGACCTTGTAACCTTTGCTTAGAAGGCTGATCTTGCGGTAGTTGGCGCGTATGGCGGGGTCACCTTTCTTGTGCATTGGGCAGAGCACACTCAAATTCCAGTGCTCGAACATGCGGCCACTTTTGTTTCTGACATAATTCAGACATTGAAATTACACACTACGATGTTTTTATGTGTACATATTTTTTCTTTGTGCATTTCTGGTATGTTTTGACGATATCGTTGATTTATGAGTAAAGTTAAAATATATTTTACGGTTTCATATTGAAGGTGGTGTGAAACAAAATTGATGACTTTTTTGTTAGTATGCAAACTAGAACCACACTTATCAACCTATTGAGTATTCGCCTTCATATCTTTCAAAACAAAAGACCTTTGAATTTCAGAGGAAAATTTATATGGCATTTAAGTTTAATTTTGGATTTTTATTTAAATACCATTTTATTTTCGTTGGGCTGCAGATCACATTTATTTAAATGAGCCAATGAGGTTATCCCTTGTAATTATTGTTGCATTTGTTTGTTTGTTTAAATTTTGCGCTGAACAGCTGATTGTTGTGTGGTACAAACATAGGGTTGCATATTTCATATTTAAATAGCCAATATTGGCCATTTAAAAAAAAAAATGAATTTTTGAAGTTAATCAACAATCTTTACTTAAATAGCTCATCTGAAATTCGGCTTAAGAGCATGTGTGATTCGGTAGCAAAATGCTATGTGGAAAGCTGGTCAATAGTAGTTGTGTTCCAGCAGCAGTAAGATTTGCAGGTTTTGCAGAATTTAGTCCGAAATGCGTTCCAACAGACAAATTTACTGTTACTGAGAGCACGTTCGAGAGAGTAAAATATGCTTACTCTCAGTTAGAAGTTGCAGGATTTAGTCCGAAGTTTTCCTTCCTGCAAATATATGAAAACTGTCAAATTTAAAAGCAATGTTGCCTTCGTAAACAACAAGCAGAAAGAAGCCAATTGCACCAAAATAACGAAATTTTTTGAGAAGTAAAATTTTGTGTGTAAGAATTTTTGCCTGAATAAATAATTCTGTAAACAAACATGTGACATTTATATTTCTCAGTTGCTCTCTCTTGTGAGCGAAATCTTGCTTTTCGACAGTTCTTCAGGTTTTAGACCAAAAACTCGCTGGAACGCACGCACCTAATATTTGAGACAATTTGCCAATCTGCTGTGTGAAATGAAATCTTTTTTGACAGCAGCCAATTTTTGAGAAACGCTGAAGATTTATGCGGAATAAAATATTATAGGTAAATTAAAACAAAATGAATATTTAGGAATCATGAAAAAAAAATATCATGAAAATATCAAATCGGTCGAGCTTCTAAAAAATAAACCTGGTCGGACCAACGGTGGCTACGCTTTCCACAGTATTTTTGCAGATGGATTTTTTCGTAATTTGTACCTGTTTCCTTAAGTGGAAATACATCGAAATACATAGTTAAAATCTGTCGACCGGTTATCGTATCTCCCCCGACGTTTGGCCCATTTCTATGTTTTTTTTTCATCCAAAAATGATACACATCAGCAAATCCTGCGGTTGTTAATTTTTCTTTTTATTAATTTTATTCACTTAAAACTGTGAAATTTTTCACACACGCTCTAAGATTAAAATATTTTTAAATGAGCAAAAAATTATTTATAAAAATTTGAAGGATTTTATATTTAGGGTAAAGTAACTCGAAGTGCAATTTGCTTAATTGTCAGATTGTTAATACGGCTACGATAACGTGACAATGTAACTACCTTCTTTTCTGTATCATGCTTTTACCTTTAAATTTGTTTGGGAAAATACATTTTAGTACGCTGAATTGAAATTTCGGGCAAGTTACTTAGCAATGCGGTTTGTCCACAAAATAAATAATTGCGAAATTAGTTTCATTCAACAAAAGCGTCGCATACTCCATTATTCATTACTTCGTTAAGCCTCAAGTGACTGTTTTCAGTTTCGACAACAGCTTTCCTGCTTCAGCTGGTTTGACAATAGAATTTCAATTAATATATAATTCGGCAAATGTTGAAATTCGTAATTTCCTTAACCCATACACTGACTTAGAGAAATCTGTTCATATACACACATTGAACGGAAAACCACAAAAACTCATTTGCCAAACTTCTAAGCAGCCAAGGAGCTTACAGTACCAACACATGCAAAACCACCTAATACGACCGATTGGAGACCCCCCAGAGTAATTATTAACGCAATTTACACAGCTTGCCACACACATCTTGGAAAATCAACAAGTGATAAATATATTTGTGTATGTATGTATATGTATTTGTGTACATTGCATTACCGTTACCGTTGGACGCCTGGGAACTAAATAGTACGACTATTTATACATTTTAAGCGGGAATATACCATAAGTACATACATAAATATGTATGTACGTGTATCCGTATTTGTGGTTTCGACTGGAATTATGCTATGTGGCTTTAATGCGGTTAAACTCCAACGCCGTACCACATTTTGCACTTAAAGTTAACCAAAATGCTGCAGCAAGCAAATATGGAAGCTTTAACAATGCCAATACTTGGGTGCAACTTGGCAGCATTGCAACAACAAACAGTTCATGCTGTCCACAAGCTGCTAAGTAAGTGCAGTTGAAAAACTTTGCAACAAATCAAAGTTGCAGATATGAACCAGAGAGTAAGCCCAGATAAATAATGAAATAATGGAAATGGCTTGGAAGTTGAGCACTTTGGAGAGTTCATGTAGCTATTCCGCAAATAAATTTGCCGGTGGAGATAAGGTAGTGTTGGAATTAATTGCCTCGAAAAGTGATTTTTGAAAAGGTTTTTGGAAGTGGAATGCAAATTAATTAAATATTCGTATGTAATAATGTAATGTGGCTGGTTTTTGGGCGAGTTACGGTGGTACTAAGGCATGCTGACGAGCCAGGCTAGCTCGTCGGTAGGGGAGGGGAGGGGGGGGGAGGGGTCATTACCACCAATCTCACCTATTAAGTAGAGTCACGCCTTGTTCTGGAAAACAGCTCAGTAACTGTTGCGATTACATCTTCTGAACGCGTTGTCTTGTACTTCTGATCAACTGAACAGTTGCGTGTTAGATGATCGTAATATTTTTCTGATCATTTGAGACAACATGTTGTGTGTTTTGAATTTGACAGCTAATGTATAAAGACGTTCAGAAGACGCATTACCCTCACTGATTTTTTAGCAACGGTTGCGCTCAACTTCTGCGCCTTCTGAACCTACCCATTAAGAAAATAAAATAAAAACTAATCTTAATGTAAGGCTTCTAACAACAAAGAAAACTCATAAAGACTGCTGGCGTAAACGAAATCACACAAAGGAAAAAGCAGTCATTCGCCAAATGAATGTACCAAACTCGAAATTCCAATGCAGAACTAATCTGAATAAAGAAATTCAGATGTAAAAAAAAACTGAAAAATCATAACCCTAAGTGCTAATTAAAACGTATAAGAACGAAAAAAAAACGAAAGTGAGGTTATAGCCGCCACTAACGAGTCTCGGCTCTTCTAGCCAGATGCCCAAAACATGCGGCGAGCGCGCTAAATAATGATCGCCGCTAAAGAGCGTTATAACGGAGCGATGATTTTCCCGCGAAGTCTGGTGCTCTGGATGCGTATTATATGTATGTATGTGTGTTATTCTTCTTCACTTGCAATGTTCGCTGTGCTCTCTATCTCTATATGTATTACTCGTATCGCCTTCTTCCGCCTCTATGTACTTAAAAAAGTGTTTCGCAGAATCGTATGTTTCAGGTCGTTGACCCCCTTATGCATTTCTTTTCGTTATGTACAATCGTATGTACATAAGTAGCCGTGCTAGGCGCTTTAGTATATAGAGGCCCTAATCACACCCCTGCCAGGCGAGGACCTAAAACAATAATTAATTGGACCTTAGTTCGTCTGTATATACATATATAATTTCATGTGTTTTTATTTTATATCTTTTTATACCCGAGCGCACTTGTGCACAAGGGTATATTAATTTTGTTCACATAACGGTTGTTTGTAACAGCCAAAACGAATCGAGATAGATATAGACAAATGTATACATAAATGCTCAGAATGAATAGATAAGTCGATTAAGCCATGCCTGTCTGTCCGTCCGTCTGTCCGTCTGTCCGTCCGTCCGTGTACACGATAACTCGAGCAAAAATTGAGATATCTCAACGAAATTTGGTATGTAGGTTTCCATTAATCCATTCCATTAATCGCACTGTAACCACGCCCACTTCCCATATAACGGTATTTTCCAGAAATACGAAAACTGCGATATTTTAGTAACTACTGAAGATAATTCACTCAAAATTGATATTTACAATAATTTTCAGACGACAAAGAAGAATATTATAAATTTTTGGAAAATGGGCGTAGCCATGCCCACTTATGGTTACATGTGTATATCTTGGTAACCGCTGCACCAATTTCTTCCAAACTTGGCACAGTTGTTGGCCTTGGTACAACATACCAAATGGCCGAAAATTTCAAAAATCGGACAATAACCACGCCCACATCCCATATAACGGTAATTTAGAGAAATACAAAATCTTCGATAAATCAGTAAATATTAAAGCTAATTTGTTCAAGATTGATGCTTGCAACAATTCTTTACCAAGAAATACGTTTATGGTAAAATTTTAGAAAATGGGCGTGGCACCGCCTACTTATGATCACATATATGTATATCGGTAACCGTTCTACCAATTTGTACCAAACTCGATATTTTTATTGTGCTTGCCACATAAATTCAAAACGTTGAAAATTATTGAAATCGGACTAAAATTACGGCCGCTTTTCATATAACGGTAAATTTCAGAAATGCTTGAAACTGCAATATTTCGAAATTTAAGGACGCTAATTTACTCAAAATTGATACACCCCGGCTTACCATATAGCGGTAGGTTTCGGAAAAGTGAAAGAACATATATTTAATACTTGCGCCGGGTATTTAAGTAATGTTCGGCTCAGCCCGAACTTAGACTTTCTTACTTGTTTTTTTGTTGTGGTAAAAATGGTAGCTAAAATTTTTTACTTACATATACATATATAAGTATACATGCAAATATTTTCAATAAGTAATGGTATAGAAAAACAATGAAGACTGGGAAAAAAGCTAAACGTTTTTGTATAAAAGGGGAAATATACGACACCTGCTTGCTGGCTCCATCAAGTGATTGTACCATCAGGCTCGAAGCATATAACTTACTAGCATGCTGGTACAACATTTATTTCTTTACAACTGAGGTCGAGGAAAGATCGAAATGATTAGAGCCGAAATTTCACAATTTTTTACCATTTTGTTAAACATAGTTTTTTTTTTTTAATTCACAACTGCGATATCGCGAACTTAATCTTCCACAAACACGGCTTTGACTCATATACTTTACAGTATGTATGTATAAAAACGTAAGGAACATACAATAAATATATGTATATATATCAGTCTTTCTTAGTTTAAAAATGCATCTCTTACATAAATGAAAAAAAATGAGATCAAATTAAGCATATATAACTTTTCCACGCCAAGTATGAATAAATTCTCCAAGGGGCTAAAAAAGGGCTAGGGGCAATTTTAAATTTACGTGGCTAAAAAAAACTATGTGGTAGGTAAATCTAGCCACCAAAGGGCTAAAACGGCAACACTGATAAGCATCCTTATTGCTGTATATGCAAACCCACGCATAGAGATTGCTTTGTTGCCTAGATCAGGGGTTCTCAAACTTTTTCACCGCGGCACCCTTGTTGTGCTAAAAAATTTCGCGGCACCCCTCTTCAAATGTCTACGAGAACAAGAAAACACAATGCAAACTTTATGCTCCTTTAACTTTAATGTGAGGACTGAAATTGTTTTGATGATTTTATTATTTCCTTTAAGTTTATTGGGAACTTTGAAAATTTTACCCTGATACCATTTGGCGCTGAAAGCTTGCTGGTGGATTTGTTTTTAACCGACTTCACAAAAAGGAGAAGGTTATCAATTCGTCGGAATACTTTTTTAATATTATTATTTTTTTTATGTATGCTACCGCATACAACGCATTCTAATTTGGTTAAAATCCGATCATTGGATCATGAAGAGATTAACGATAATCTTGAATTTGTATATGGGAGTTGAAGTCGGTTTTGTTTTTTCCTTAAAAACTACTTGTTTATGGAATCATCTGTTGAAAATGTAGTCTCACATGGAAATGTAAAAGTAAAAGTCACTAGTATTTTTAATGCAATCTTGCCAACAGCAGTGTTTTCTGCATACACTTGCATCCAGAACTAACTTGGATCTCCTCGTAGTATTTAATATTCAAAGTGCTGTCTTCACTGATGTCCAGAAGGTTTTCAAAAGCTTAATTTGTCATCTCAGTAGGTTTACTTTTCGGGTCACATAAAAAAGGGGTTTGTTATCCAGCTGTAGACATCCTCAGAGTCAATGTTGGAAAAATATTCGTCAATAATTTTTTCTAAACCTTCCAAGTTAACGTTGGTAATGCGTTAGCGTTAACAACAAAATAACTTTTACAGCCAATTTCACGAAAGCAATTTAGATGAAAAATTATTTTAATTTTTTGAATATTATATGGAAATTTACAGAAAATAAAAAATCATTTTCCATTTAAATTGCTGGTGAAACCGGCTGCTATCAATTTTCTTAGCGTTAAATTCGAAGTTACATACGTTTTTCTGATCTACTTCGTTTATTTTTGGGGTTTTCATGCAATTGCTAGAAATATATCTAGTGGCGGCATCTTCCTAGTCGCCAGGGAATACCGACGGATCATACAGTGACTTCTCGTGACGATTTCTGCTTCTGCTATCCGCACACTTGCTCCATTTCAAACCATTTTTCTGTACGAATTTGTCGATAGCTTTAAAAATTTCGTCGCTAGTGGTGTAAGTCTTAAGTACTTCGCTCATCAAAAGTTCTTCTTCGATTTGCATTGCGAATGGGTTCCTCAATAACACGAGAAGAGCATTAAGTCCCACTACGTCGGTACTTTCGTCAAGTTCCAAACTAAAAAATTCACAAGTTTTCAAACTTTTATAAGTTCGTTCTCGACTGCCTCTAAAATCGTGTTGATTCGCTCTTTCACAGTGTGTTTGTGAAGTTCCAAAGAATAAGTAACATAAACACGTGCGCGAAGCTGCTGCGCTTGTTACGAGAACAGCCCAGCCAAAAAAAATCCGAAAATTAATCCGAAAACGAAAAATAGTGCCGAAAATGGTTGTGAAAAGGGTACGTTTTCGGCGATTGTTCTGAAAATTTTCTGATTCAATTTTTCGTTGACAAAACGTACTGGGGAAATACGCTTAAGAGCGAAATATCTATTTGCTGCAAGCTATTTGTGTTGTGTATGGGGTTTCACGAGCCGCTGAAGGTAATTTTAATAAAAATCAAAATTTTTTGATTTTCTGGCCGCCATGTTGAAGTTTGAACAAACCGCTTGCGTTGTGTATGGAAAGTTTGAAGAATTTGCCCGCACCACTCTATACTCTAGCCACCAGCGGCACCCCAGGCACCCACATTTTGAAAGCGTGGCCTAGATGATGCTGTCGGGTTGCGCTAATGTTGTTTGGTGTGTGTTGCGCGAAAATTACTTGCAACCGTAGGCTGGCGCTACACGTATTTCAGAGAAACGATTAGTGATAATCAATTTGTGAAAATAATCTGTTAGATAATTTAAAGGAATTTTATTTGTACATATGTACTCGTACATACATACATATGTACATATATTATATATAATGCATTACACTCAGAGAACAATGGCATTTTAAAAACAAAAATACAATTTTTATTTTTCTTATGCACGTTTTAAACGAGGCCATTTTCATTTTCAAAATGAAAAATTTTAAAACAACGCAAAATATTTTTACATTTAAAATGTCATTTTTAGAATAAAAATGTATTTTAGATTTTAAAATGTTTCATATTTGATTTAAAAATGCTGCATTTTGAATTTTAATACGCACATATTTGTTTTAAAAATGTCGTGAGTTTACAACTTTCAATACTTAGGTCAAAAATGAAAAGCTTCACTTCCAATAGAAACGTCTTCATTTTAAACATGCTCATAACACTATGCGACAGTCAAAATCGGGATGGGATGAAAAGTGGTTCTCGAGTTATGTCAAAAAAAGACCACCAAAGGTGACAATTTCCCCTATATGATAGTTATATATATATCTCGATTCCTAGACGTGACCCAGCGAAACGCCATGACACGTATAACTTCTTTTTTACCGATATAACTTTCCCCGGTAGTTTGAACCCTTCCCGATCACTGACCCCTACCATTTGTCTCACAGTGTAATTAAATGTATGGCCACGCTCATGCATGTGCAAGAAGAAGCAGTTGGCTGAGTTCAGTTATTCTTGTTTGCTGTCGGTTCGGACCGAAAAATTAACTTCGTGTATTTCCTTTGATATTTTTGAACAAAACGAATAACTCGTTGAAAATTGGAGATTATATTTATAATTTCGATAACGTTGAATCAGAAGAAGTGTGTGAAAATTTAGAAGGAGTGGTTGTTGCTACCACACCAGTTGTTGACAATGACGATGAGGAGAAGATGGTCGAGCTGCTAAAAGAATTCGAAATGTAGAATGTTTTGCCATTCATAAAGGGTGAGAAATGACTTAATAAATTAATATTTTAATCAAATTAAATAAATATTTAAATCAAATATGTTTTTACTTGATTTTACAATGTTATAACGCACATTTTTAAAGTAAAAATTTTCATATTTACGTCACTTTTAAATACGTTTTTTCTCCGTTTAAGCACGTTTTCGTTGATTTTACAATGTTTTTTCCCTGAGTGTACGATTTACCACATGGTCATAAGGGTCGGAATTTCATTGCAATATTGATTTTAAGGGATTTTTACGAAAAATGGCTTTCTTCCCATAAAAAAGCCTCGGAAACTTTGAGCGAATATAAACCCCCCGCATGAATTTTTGGACTACCCTAATGTTCATACATACTGTATGTGCAAGAATCCCATCAACACCCAAGTGTCTTGCAGAGAAACAATTTGGTCGATTAGCGGGATCCGCGTGGAGGTGCAAGTATTCACGCTAAACTGACATTTCAGACATACGCATTTGCGTGCAAAATTCGCAATTTCTCAGAAACGGGTGGTCGAATTGCAAATGAATGCATTGGCATTGTACGTATTTGCGTAAATAAGCAACTGTATCAATGCGTTAGTAGTCTACAAGTGTAAGTTGAAAATTGAATGCAAGTGTGCTCATTACAACTGCATGTGCATATACATACATACATATGTACATATGTACATTTGTATATATGTAAATGTTTACAAATGTATGCACCCATTTCTGCTTGAGCGTTGCATCTTGAAATTGTCATAATACTCAAATTGTTTTTATTGTTTGTGGGCGCGCGATTAATGTGCGGTTGCAATGTGGCTGGCAGACGCCGACAGAGTTTTGTTTTTATGTGTCCCGATAACGACCGGCCTGTAATAAAATGCCGGTTCATAGGTGGCCATCTAACAAATGTGACAGTTTCTAATGAAATGTGTTCGATCCATTATGGCCATTGATAATGGCACTTAAGTTAGTATATTGGAGATAGTTCGCTTGGCGTTTTGTTAAAAAAGAACTGATCGTGGCAAATGGTGCACTTTGGTAAAGGGAAAAGGAAAGACGATGAGCGCTGGAGAGAGCTGTTTTATTACCCAGACTGATGGGTATATTAATATGTACGGGGATGTACCTCTAAATGTTATGAATACTATGTTTATGCCAAATCAGTTCATTACCGGTTAAGATATAGGTTAAGAAATAACTACATCAAGGAGAAATTATGGAAAAACTTTAGTTTTATACCTTCTTGAAAACGGAAAAACGACAGATCATTATCGAAGAGTGTTATAGCATATATTTAAAGGCGAAAGCCTCGGATATTGAGAAAAAAGTCGAAAAAATTATTTTAGAAATTTACTTTTGAAAAACAAATAAATCATAGAAGTTTTTGGAGTACCCCCAAAGGTAAATAGGAACTTGGTTCATTATGGTGAAACTGAGCCAAAGCATGTTATGCACAACCGGCTGCAATAAGTTACTACTCTGCTTCGTTAGAAAAATTTAGTTTCATACTAAGGAAAACAGATGTCTCGAGTTTTCCTTCAAATGTCAAATATTGTTGACTGCCCTGAAATGATGGTAAAAATAAACTTTGTTAAATACATAACTTCATAATTAATTTCACACCTCTTCTTCACTTCACGAATTTTTTTACCCTCCTCGTACATATAATTAAAATGTTGTTTATTCACCAGGTAAAAGTAGGTAGGTTTTTCATTAATTCGCGACGTACAACGTCACCTGGTGATGCACCTAGATCAGCGACGATAAGAGCGGGCTTTTCTTCTGCACGAAAAAGTTTTAGAGGCTTTCTCCCAGCAAAAAAAAAATTACTACCAGAAACAAACTAGCAGGCGTTGAAATTATTATTTTTTGTATTATATGACTTGGAAGTTTAGATGTTATTAAAATGTTAAAATATTAGTCATTATTTGCTCCATATGCAAGTGATCGGTATTTTCATCGCGCACGCGCCATCATGTTCCGCACGACTGCATCATCGACTTTATGCGATGCGCACAACTACTTTGTTTTGCACTCTTCAATATTTTTCACTGTTTCACCTGTTTTCTGCAAGATTTCTTTGACAATTGACTAATATTCCCCAATAGGACGTGGCTCTGGGCTATTGGGTGGATTGCAGTCGTGAGGTACAAAATTGATGTTATTTGCATTATACCACGGCAATGTGTCCTTGGTATAGTGGCAGCTTCCCACGTCCGCCTAGAACAGTGGCCTACTCCTTATCTGTTGATAAATGGCAGAAGACGCCTTTTGAGGCACTCATCCCGATAAACTTGATCATTCATTGTCCCCGATGGGATAAAAGGGCTAATCTTACGGCCACAGGATCAAATAGCTTGCCAAACCATGTGGTTTTTTGGAAATTTGGACTTCATTTTCAGCTTACAACTTTCAGGGGCATCTTGACGACTTGCACCAGTATAAAAATCTTGACCTGCAATATATTTTGAATTTTTATAGCAGTAGGTTTCGTAGTCCATAACAATGCAGTTGTATTTTTTAATTTAGAATTCATACAATTTCCGAATGCGGGATTTCGCTGTAACATTCTACTTTGCGCCTCGGTCTGGCGCTGTTTGAACTGTAGAACCTTTTGTACGAAAAACTGCGATCTGCGTACGGATTTTGCAACATAACGCGACAAAATCTTCGGATTTCGCAAAAACGCACTGAGGACCTTCCGAGCACTGTTTTTATCACTTTGACCATGCTAACCCCCCGCTCCCTGGTTTTCTCGTAACTGCCAGGCCTTATTTGTACCGATTAAAACCCTGCAAACTGTCGAATAGTGCAATCTTTAATTTTTTAGCAATTTTACGTGTACTTAAGGCCGGATCATTTATAAACTCGTGCAAAATGGTTTGTCTCGTTTCTAACTCGGTTGCCATTTTTAACTCAACTAGGAATCAAATTCAAATGAAATTTCTTCTACGTCCAACTAAGGTCATGTAGTCAGCTTATGGTATTTGAATTTCAAAATATTGAATTCGTTTTGGGTAAGTTATAAGCTTCCCAAAGTGTCGCAGTTTTGGTGTGTTCACCCTTTAGGAACCTTCGGCGGTATCACCAACAATATTTTCGCCTGAAATTCTATTATCTCCTTCTATATTCTCTTTAACGTGTAACTCTGTTCAAGCCTTTTTAAGCACGCCCAAATGCCGAATTTCTACTAGGCATTGAAGAGACAAAAAAATTAGAAGAATTAAAAAATGCCATGTCATTAATTTCTTGACTAATATATTAACGTAGCGACATGAATATTTTTTCAATGCCCAACTTTGTCAGCCTTTGGCAGACTGTATTGGCCAGTTTACCAAAAACCGAATCGCAAAAGAAAGATTTCAACAATCTTCCCCTCACAGTTTTTAATTTACTCATCAACATCTATTAGTATTAGCATTCCCGGTCACCAAATCCCAGCTTGTCCAGAGGTGCAAAACGGCGTTATGCTCAGTGTCTGCGTCAATAAGCGTCTCTCTTGTCTGACACCCCGGCCATAGCACTATGGTCTGGCGAGTATCATTTGATGGCCAAAGGTCAAAAAGTCACCAAATTGATTTGAAATTTTGTGTTTTGGGCGGTTTTGAGGTCGCTGATTTCGAATATAATGTATAATGTCAGATTTTCGAAATTCAAAATGGCGGATCCAATATTGCGACCAAATTTTATACTCTTTCCCTTTCATCAAAAACTTTCACATAAGCGGGGTTTTCAAGATCGCTGATTTCGAATCTGATATAAGATTTTTGGAATTTAAAATCTGGGATCCAATATGGCGACCGAATTTTATAACATTTTCCTTTCCAGCATAAACTCATATAAATGGGGAGTTTGCGCGGGCGCTGATTTCGAATCTGATAGCAGATTTTTTACATTGAAAATGGCGGATCCAATATGGCTACCAAATTTTAAAACTATTTCCTTTTTCATCAAAGACTTATGTATAAGAGGGGTTTGGATCCAATATGGCGTTATCGGAAAAAAATTTTAGTTTAAAAAATCTATTTAGTCTATATATTTTTCCCCAAATCACAGCTGCTTCAAATAAAAGCTTTTTCCTTTAAATATAAGCTTATATTTGTATTTACTTGAAAGGAAACTAGCACAACCAGTACTATATTACCAATATTAGGCTAGAAATAAAGTTGAAAAAATAACGTAACGTACAAGTTTAAACAAAAAAATGCAATAATGAGTTTTTCACCTACGTACTTGCATATCATTCTTGCTATTTCCTTTATGTAGTTGTTATATTCTTCGGATGTGCTCCGTCTAATAATATTTCGCAGCAAATTGTTTAAAAGAGCAGTTTTTTGTATCTTTGTTGACTGCTGCTTTTCAAACTTCGAACACACCTTTTCTAATAAAAGAGCCCATTATTCAAAAAATGCAAAAAAGTGCAACACGGTTCTCAGCCCACAAACTCTAAATTGAACATTTTTATTGCCCACGAAGTTTGAAGACCGCCAAATGAATCCAATTTTTTATAGCTCTACTTAAATTGGAATATTATTACCCAAATTAGAGTCCATTTTGAAAATGAGTTTTATTTTATTTAGCAAGCTATATGTTAGTTTTCTTTTTTGTTAATCACACAAATATTAATTTCCATTCTCTTTTATGAAGTATCTTTCTCACTCGTAGACTTATACCATTTCGAACTACAAGAATACTGACTACGAAAGAAATAAATTTTTAAACTTTTAGTAGAAATGTCAACTTTAACGTCTCAATGGGAAAACTCTTTAAGAAAATAATGAGTATGCACTTTTTTACTCTGGAGAATTAGTTTAGTGAAGAGACAAAACAAATAGATTTATCGATACATTAAAAAATGACTTTTGACCAGCAAATAGTAACTGCCAGACCATAGTGCATTGGAACATTTAAGGAATGAGATGGCCAATGAACTGGAAAAGGCAGGAAGGAGCATACTCGCAGAATCCGACAGAAATTAGTTTGCTTGTTCTTGGATTGGCAATAAAAGGTCTTCGGATATACATACTAAGGAGGAACTCTGTTCTGACTATAACATAACGGAGACACTAGAACTGCTTAACAGATCAAGGATAGAAGTATTTAGAACTGTAGCAACCATTACGGGTCACTGCCGAAGATGCAGAGAGAATGGGGCTCTCATATAATAGAACTTGCCGCAGCTGTCAACTAGAAGGTAGCGAAGAAAGTGTCCAGCTTTTCCTTTGTGAATACCCTGGTTTAGCAGCTATTAACCATAAAGGATTACATCAGGATCTACTATATGTAGATGATATCGGCAAATTCATCAAGGAATCAAGACGGTTTGACCGAGAAATCTTGATGCATAAAGGTATTTATCATTTCCAGGAAAGGGCATAAAAATGGCGCAGGGATTCGTTACTATGAAGCACTGCAACCAGCTAAACAACTCATCAACATGCATCGCATACTAGAAAATCCCGAAAAGTTGCTCTTCACGAACTTGTAACAAAGTTGGAAATAGGGCTGGGGGTAGGTATGTATCAACACAATAGGAGTTTTATCTGACGTTGAGGAGGTGTTTGATAACTTTACCTTTGACTCTAGCTCGCTACATGTTGCATGGAGTGTAAGAAACCATTATAAGATTAGTACACTCCAGGTAATCTAGAATGTACCAAACTGTACCAAACTGTAAGTTTGTACCAAACTCCTAGGAGCTTCTTTCCTCGAGTACTAAGATTTTCATAACACGATGCATACTGCATTGAGTTTTTTGGCAAGTTTACAAAGAAACCCCTGTTATTTGGCGAGTAGTCCGATATGCATACAAATTCATTACATTATTAATTAAGCATGAAGCTTTAAATCGCAAGAATTTAAAAATCGAACCATACATACATATTAAGAGCGTTGAAAATCATCATAAAAATAATCAATAAAATTGTTTACTCGTATTTAGGTCATTAAAGTTTGCCTTGCTGTGTGCCTGACCGGCTGTGGCAATATAATGAACACAAATATTCGCATATGTACATTGTATACATACCACTGTGGTCAGCTGATTAAGTTAAGTGACATTTTGACCACTGTTAACCATTTTTGTTTTGTTTATTTAATGTTCATATTTTTTTTTGTAAAAGTCAAAAACATTAGATAACCAGCGCAACGTAAATCCACATTTATATCGTAAAAAAATTATAAATATCCCACAAACTTTAATAATTACATCCAAAAATTTTAAATTTTTTATTCAGAATATTTAGAAATTTTTTTTTTAAAGAAATTCTCGAGCATACTTTATATGGAAGAATATGCACAACACCGTCAGCCATAAAAATTAAAAAATCAACGCGAATTTCTAGTTACTAAAATTTAATGGGCTATAAAGCTAACTGCCTAAAATTTTTCTAAAAATTCGGTATGAAAAATTTACAATTTTTGGGTATAATTATTAGTTTTTTTTTTAATTTTTGTAATTTTTGTACGAAGTTTGTAATGTGGAATTATGCGGTGCTGGTTATGTAATGCGCTAGATTTTTATTAAAAAATCATAAAAAAAAGAGAAAAAACAGCCAAAACTGGTTAAAATTTCACTTAACTTAGTCAGCGGACCACAAGTATGTATATGTATGAATTTATGTATCTGAAAGCGTTTATCTTATGTGTGCGAAAAGTTAAGTTTTTGCAAACATTCTGTATATATACGTACATTAGACTGCAGTACTTAAAAAAACTGTTTTTATTCACAAAAAAACTCACTTCTTAAAGGTATTTTCAAATCAGTCCAGCTCACGTAAAACTTAATATTTTTCCTAAATATTTTGGTATTCTCCTTCCATACATATTAAGTTGAAATTAATTTGAATGCCTTAACTTTTGATTGAATATTTTGCAATAATTTCGTTATCAAAGCACTAAGGAGAGATTAAAAATTACGAATAATGCTGTTAAATAACAACACTACTCTCAAACAATTTTAACACCACTGAATACATATGTATGTATGTACATTGAATGGCGGCTAAAGCTAATTTTTGTCTAAAAATCAATTCCGTTTTATTTATTAGCATCTGCTTATAGAAAATTTAAAACTTACTCATTTATTTACATACATTTAACTGCTAATGAAATCAGCGCATTCATTTATTTTTTTATTTCCTGCGCTACAGATACAAAATTAAATAATTTTTAAACAGCTCAAAAAGACCAGCCTATTTGCATAACTTACTCTTTGTCATTTAGACTGATGCCAAGATTGTGACAGACTGCAATGAAGGCGGCTGTCGACAGCCAATCGAGCATTCAACCGGCAAACCGTATAATCAGTCACAAATTACACGCTCGTTTTCTGGTTCATTTTATAAATGTCGTGCGTGAACAATTTTTAATATCTATAAATCTCCAGGTACTATGCACTTAGAAGGAGAGAGAGAGAGACAGAGAGATGTTAGATATTGGATACCAGCATTTGAAGCAGGGATGAAAAAGTAGGTACAATTGTACCTCTTTCCGACGTTTGATAACTTAAAGGTGCATTAGGTACAGTCACTAGATTTTGGGTACAATCATATTTTGATCAGATGCATTTTTAGTTTTTTTTTCTTTTTCCTTTACCGTGATAATATATTTACTTGTAGGCACGGGAGAAGCTTCGCTTTCATTTTGAAGAATAAACAATTCTATAGAAAAGTGGTCAAAAGAAAGAAATCAAAAAAGTCATATTATGTATTATCTTAAACATTTTCAATTGCATTTGGAGTAGTCACTACGAAAAATTAATACTTTACTTAGCTATCCTCAAATTCGTTATTTTTTCTATTAATTTTAACGCTTATTTTCACTAAGTCAAATTCAATGGCATTTGCGGTCAAATGAGTGAAAACAAATTGTCAATTGGGACTAAAAATGGTCTTTTGATTGATTTAGATTAGAGTAGGCTTTCAGGCGTGTACATGCGCTGCTAAAGCGGCTATTTGTAAGTTTTTTATGGGTCAAAATCATCGATAAAGGTAGGGATAAAGGAAAGAAAGTTGTGTCAAAATATGGCGACAAATTTTGTTGTCAAAATATGACATAATGAAAACCAGCCTTTATACCAGTCCAGTCTCTAGGATATCTTCAAATTTCGTATTTTCTTTGAATGAGAACTATAGCTATTTGGCCCATATTCGCTGTTTGAATTCTGGAAATATATTTAAAATGCTTTTGAAGTTACTTACTGCAATTTTATTGTTTTCACTAGACTTGCTGCACCTATTAAAAGGAATCGGATAAATTAGCAAACTTTTTCTGTTGTTTTATAAAAAGCTGGATAAAGAAGTATACTTCGCAAATATTTTTCAGTAGTCAAAATTAGACAAAAACAACGCTTCTCCGATTCCCATTAGACTATAAACTATAGATATAGGCTCAGTTGAAAAAAGATCTAATCAAAAAAAGTGTAGTAAAGTACATTCATATTTTGTATTCATGTTTTAAATAAAATTTATAAAAAAAAAAACTACAAATGAATGATGTAACTTTTTTAGGTACAATCTGTCTCATTTAGGTACATTTACTTTATGCTATTAGGTACAATCTGAAATCTCCATTTTTCAACCCTGATTTGAAGCGACATAATAATAGATAAAGTAAATGACTTTAATAGTTTCGTGAGCAACCAAATGCATATGCACATACGTACATACCTAAATATACATGAGTATGAGTATACACTGCGGTTCAAAATTGTATGTGAAGAATTTCTTTAATATTTAGGCGTCTAAATGAAGCTATTGAACCGCAAATAATTTTCCCGCTTATTAAAGATTTATCAATCGATTGAAAAAATGTCCTCAACAACATATCAAAATGTTTATGAACAACACGATGAATTTAAAAAAGTACAAGTTCGCACAGTGGGAGAAATGACGAAAGAGCTTGCCTATATTCCAAAAATTAAAGTTGTTCGACTGTTGCAAAATTTAGTAATTTGTCAAAAGAAAGGTCCATTGCGTAGTGGATGAAAATTATAAGGGACCCTTTTTAGTATCTTCTTCAGTAGAGCAGTTAGTATGTTAATTCAGTGGTCAAAGTATTCACTGCGAAGCGAAAATTATAGCAAGCATACTTTTAACGTGCATTTTGTCAAACCAACGCCAACGCCAAAGCGAACGCGAAAGTTCCATGTGGACCCATGAACCAAAAAGACAAGATCACGCGGGCTGGAGACTAGCCCGTTAGAATCGCATTTAGGAAAAAAGTTGAAAAGTTGAGTTTGTTTACATTTCTTCGTTGTTTACAATTTGGTGGTGGCTTTTTACTGCAATTTTCTTCATTTTCACTTGTGACAACGTGTGTACACATAAGATAAAGAATAATTTAACACAACGGCATGATTTATAGAAGAATTTGCATAATAAAAATGATTTTTCATGCGTTCAACAATTTCGCGGTTTTCTCCGTTCTCTTCGTTGTTTACTTCTTACAACAAAGATGGCGTCGAGATTTCGGCAGCTAGAAAATAACTTTTTTCGTTTTTTCCTTCCCGCGTGATCTTGTGTCTTTCGTTCATGATGTGGACCGGCCTTTTGTCTGTTCGTTTGAACTTCGGACAAAAACCTGTGGAACTGTCAAACAGCAATTTTACTCTCTCCAGTGAGAGTAAAAGGAGAACAGATGCAGAAGTGTACGGGTATGCAAAAAGCACTACTTCCTGAAAAAACGTCAGTCGGTTTGTTTACATGTTATTGGTACAACACTGATTTGGCTGAAAGTTCACTAGATAATTATTAAAATCTCTAGAATTAAGAATACTTACGTACATATTCAAATATTTCGTTGTTTACTTCCATTTTTTACCAAATATAAGGTTCTTTGCTTTCCCCGCGTTCTGTTTTTTTTTACAAATGCAACCCTGCCTATCGTTTAACACTACTCAGGAACTTACAGGAAGAAAAACACCGGACTAAATCCTCTAACCTCTGGCTAGGAAAAGTTGCTCAGTTACTCGCTCAGAAGTGTTCCCAGTTACAGGTTTTTTGTCTATAGGAACAACTACCTGTAAGTTCTGACTAAATCCTGTAAACCAGACTCGAATTCGAACAGACTATACATATATCTATCTCGATTCGTTTTGGCTGTTAAAAACAACTGTTATGTGAACAAAGTTATAATACCTGAGCGCACTTTTGCACTATTTTTTTTTTATTAATTTAAAAATATTTTTTTCTACTCCTGGCACTTTATTTTTTCTGATGGTGTATTTTTATGTATGTATGCACAAAAATTAAAAGTTGTGTAGATACAAATCGCAGTTTAAAGTTCCGTGTCATAATAGAGTTATTAAAGTGAGCTCAGATGCCATAAAGTTGGATATTTGCTGCTAATAGTAGATATTGCTTTGAATAGCGCGAAGAGCCAGAAAAGGGAGAATGTGTAATTAGCTTGGTAAGCGAAACGCTGCTACGGCATAGTTTGCTGATTGTAATGTGGACCGATAAGATGATAAAAGTAATGACAGGGAAAAAATATGACGGAGGACAGAACAGTGTTGGACCTTTTATTATTTGTTTTCATACAAATATGATTACATATGTTACTTACGATCCTAAATACTCGCTTCAAAAACAAGTCGCACAGATTTTTGAAGTCAATTTTTAAATATTTTTTTTTTTGTGAAAGACAGGTTTGGAAAAAATTACCGGTTTTCTTAACAATTCGTTTTAAGATTTCATCTATTTGCCTAGCATGAAATCTACAGATTTTCATAGTACAGGTACGGCTTAATTGTTATAATTTTGTTGAATATTTTTCATCAAAAAAACTGAATTCGACAAACTTGCAACAGTTAAATTATGCCCACCGAAAGCGAGCTGTTGTTCATCATCACTGGCAACAAACGAACTCCTTCCCCAGCATGATGGTGCTGAGTGGAATGATTCAATGCATCTATTATACTTGTAAATCTATCAGTACAATTATCTTCGTCAAGGCTATTGTTGACACTCTTGGCAGCGAGTGAATGCGCCAGAAGGTGCAGAAAGCACAGTTATGCAGCAGCTTCATGTCAATTGTATAATGCGAAAGCGTTAAGAAGCTTATCATGAAGACAATGGGGCAATTCGAACGCAGCTCTGAATACTGGTATACGGTTACGTCAGTATAAAAATATTGAATGCATGTGTTCATGGTCCTCTGCAATAACGACACAACTCAAGATTCAAAATAACAATACCCTTACTATTGTTAAGTGTCGTATGTCTCTAATCCTTGTCTAATCCATGCCTAATCCTAACTAAAGTATGTAGTACGGTTTACTAAATTAAGTAGAAAGGATTGGTTATGGATTGGACATGAGACGCTTAACAGTAGAAAAAGTTTTTTCTTTTGTTTTTGGAATTTTAAGTTATGTCGTTATTGCATAGTATAAAGTATAAATTAATAATGACAGTTGAATGGGATCAGAAATCGAATTGTATTTACATAAGTTTGGCATAAGTAGCTTATTAAGCGAAGTTCAATTTAAAGTTTTTCAATTATTTTAACGGAGTAACTTAAAAATGAACTAACTTAAATATATATAAAAAAACAAAGGCATTAATTGAGCAGTGCCGCAGAACAGTGCCGCATAAATTTCAATTGAAAATGCTATAAAATCACTAAACCTCTAAGCATTTGCAAAATATGGCAAAACATTAATTGGATTCCATAAAAAGTGGTTGCACTAACAAATTTATTAATATTTGCCGGTCAATCGGTTGGAACCGCCGAACCGAATATGGAACTGGCTCGTGGTAGACATTGGCAGACGTAAATATATTTTTGTATGGGTGTATATATATGTATATGTGCATTTGAATTTTTATAGCTAAGTGTAAAATATACGGCAATGCAAACTGAACGTAAGAAAAAAAATAACATAAAATTAACAATAAACAGCATTAGCAAAAACTGAACGAACCGGGCATTGCGATTGTTGCGCACCACATCTACTACTTGTATATTACGGTCATCAGCCCCGCACGAAATCTCAATCTTGATGAGAATTTCCAAAGTGCATCCACTTAGCCATCATTTAGCCTATTTTTATGAGAAATAACTTCAGAATAAGATTTTACAAAAAACAAAAAAATTGCAGAACAAACGCAGATATTCTGCCAAAATCCGCAACAAAATCTAAACTTTCTAACTTTGGTCCTAAAATTGCCACGCCCATTTCTACGTAAAAGATTCTTTGATAAAAAAAATATTGCCGAACAAATGTTGTTAACGAAGGGAAACTCTGCCGAAATCGGCAATAAAATGCGGCGTTTTGTTAACTTTAGTCCTAAAGCTGTTACGCCCATTTCTAAAACTTCGTTTAACTCGATGAGTATTTTACTAGAATCCGTAATAAAATTGACATGTTTGCCAAAACACATTTTTGAGATCTTGCTATATCTCTATACATATGTGTTTTTGGTCAAAAATAGTGACACACTTATCTTAGACAATGCATTTTCTCCAGTTTTGCAAAAAGAACAAGATTCCATCGTGAAATTGTGTTTAAATAAAAACTTCAAAAATATATACTGAAAAAAGTAAAAATAGCAACTCGTGCTCATATCGTCACCTGAGTGGAAGATCGACCTATCTCGGCAGCCAGTTCGAAAACGCCCTATCTCAAAAAACTTTTCAAGAGCGCCCTGCTTCAGAATTTGATTGAAAAACACGCCATTTCAGAATTTGGTTGAAGAACGACCTATCTCAGAATTCGGTTCAAAAACGCCCTATCTCTGCTGAAAATATATTGAAAATGTGCTGAGATAGGGCGTTTTTGAATCGGTAGCTGAGACAGGGCGTTTTTCAACCAAATTCTGAGATACATATAATTATATTATATATATATTAATTTCTTAAAGTATATAATAATTTTAGATAGAATTTCGAGTGTGCCAACAATAATTGTAAAACTGGAATTTCGGTTTCGCAAACCATTGTCATCTTATAATCAACGAAATTTTTTTTTCATTTAGGGGCACACTAGTTTAATTACTCTAGATTGGTTCGTTTTGGTGAGAACAACATGTTTACCATTTAATTTTAATAGTCTGGAATATCTTAAATTTTTAAAATGAAAAAATCGTTAAATATCAAAAAATACAAAAAAGCTGCGGCAGATATTCTACATGATTTCATTATTTTTTTTTTTTGTAAATTAGTGGCACACTCTTGAAACTTTACAGATATGTATTCGATGTCAGCTTTCATTGCCTCTAACATGAACATTCTATTTGAAAACTTTCCAAACTTATAAAAAAAAAACAATTATGATTTTTTCTATGAAAATCAAATAATGAGTAATTTTGGTTTTTTCCCCCTAAGGCTAAAATTGTTCAAATACTTGATTTATTTTTTATTGCACTTCTTTCTAGAACTCTATTGATTGAAATAAATGCAAGAAGAATGCGTTAGGGTTTTTTCTTTCTGGCTAGGGAACGGCTTGACACTAAAAACAACAACGCGAGAGATTGGTTCATATACATATGCACATACACATGTATGGACATGGGTTGTGTTGTTTCATTCATTCAATTCAACGTACTAAGTCTTATAAAAGCACTGCTTCGGAACCAATGTGCATTCTGCAAAGGAATTACGCAATACGTACATATGTAGATACTTACATACTAAATACGTATGTGCAGACATTCATGCGTAGAAAAATAGGCGAAAGCATAAAAATAGTGAGGAGTCAGTGCAACAAATTATGATAGCAATTACTGTCAAAATGACAGTTTGACAAACGGTTTGTCATGTCGACATTTGACGTGATGAACAGTCGCTGCTAATTTCAATTTGTAAATATTTATGTACACATGCATGTATGTATGTATATGAGTCCAACAATTGATATGCCATTATATCTAAATGGATGCCCGTGTAGGAAAATAAAGATGGATAGAGACGGTAATAAAATATGTCTTGTGCTTTGGTAATAATTTACTAGCCAATGCCTGAAGTCCCTTGATACATCGTGCTAATAGATACATTAAATAATTCACTTACAGGTAGCAACTACATATCGTTATCCTCATTTTGAGAATACCTATTTGAAAAAATTTGAAGTTTTACAGGGTAACACAAAAAATAAAAAAAATTGTTGTGCTTGTTAAAATCAAACTCTATACAAATTTAGCACTTCTCACCAAGCCGAACACCCTCTCCTGTAAAGGGAGATCCACGGAAACGGCGCATCATTATTTGTTATCAATAACTTATAATAGATTGGAGCTTACACAATATGTTAGTGTTTGGCCGAGCTTCGCCTCCGATTTGTGGCATGCGCCTTGATGTTGTCATATAAAGATAGATCACTTAAAATTAAGGAGTACACTTGAGTAGCAGTACTGTATACTGCTTCACTAGTTCTTAAGTCAACGGTAAGCACGGCTACAACTGAGTTAGTTCACTTTATCAGGCAGTGCCAATTTAAATGAAAAGTTATGAGGTCAATCACTTAGAAGTAGTTCACGACAGTAACGACAGTTTTAACAGATTAAAAAATGCCATTAATGTAATCCATTGGATTAATAATATATGTATGTTCTTAAGTCTAATGCCTTATTTTTTTATGGGGAAGACTATTAACTTTGAGAGAGAGTCATATTTTCAGGTATCCGACCGAGCATGAAACTTTGCATTAAGACTTCCAGACACAAGACAAGTCTTCGTCTTATCTAACAGACAGGCAGCTTTGAAAGGTTTAGGCTGGCATATACACTTTGCAGAGTCCTCTACTGAATGCCATTGATCTCTAAATGAGATGTTCGATCATTATAGAACTTAACCGGAATATTGAAGATGATTCCAAAATAAGCGAATGGCCAAGGACAAACGCGGGTTCTAGGAAAGGACATCAATGGTCACCTCTTAACAATTTCTTATATACATATGTGATATTTCACTAGCCAATGAACGCTGGAACAATCATTCGTCTGGTGAAACCCACACGATTACTTGGCCTTCCTATAACAGGAAACTAAGGCCGGTGGTTTTAGGTTTAAAGGGAATATATGTGTCTTTCCTTACTTATGAAGATTCTTACAAGTCATCGACTGGTATACATTGAGACAGCTAAGTTTGCTGGTTAAAGGTGGTAATTTAGGTCAACATGATTTTAAAATAATATATGTATATGTACATGGTATCTAAAATGCGTTGTAGGCAAAACTCGAATTTGGCGTTTGCAGGACGTGCTACGAATGAAAATTTTTGTGACGTAAAACCCCTTCAAAGTATGATTTCAAAATAGAAGTGGGGGTGTGTTTAACTGAGCAATTTTTTGAGCAATTTTAGCTGTTAAATAAAAATTTTATCGTTAAAAAAATAATAATTAAATAGCTCACGTCATTTAATTTTTCTACAGGGTAAATATTACAATTGTTTTTACACGCATAACTCACGCGCGTCCGATACTCATACGATCACTTGATCACTTCATCACTTGACTTTGAAAGTAATATATACAGTTTCAAGTTGAAAACATATTTACTAGGGCGATCGACCCGGGTTTTCAAACCGGTTTTATTAGATATTTGCAGTCGGTTTTTTGACATCTTATTTTTTCGAATATTGAATAATCTGGTTTTTTGCTCTCGAATAAACTGGCTTGTTTATGTGCCAATTCGTTTTACTAATAATGGAGCTAGTAAGTGTTTATTGATTTTTTACTTATTAAACTATTTCGAGTTTAAAGGTTTACCTTTAATTTGCTTTAGTATTTCTTACATTCTCAGTTACTGAAAGAGTACCTGATGGAAACACAGTCGGTAGTAGGTAATCCCAAAACTTTCTAATTCAAATATCCGGTAACCCGGATTATTATTTCCCAGCATTGGCTATTGTGTTATCCGAATTCATTGAATTTCTATAGCCTTTACAGACTTCGCAGTTCTAAAGTAAATATATTAAATTATAGTAATCGAATCTCATACTACTCGAGCTAAATTTAGATATAGAATCGTGCGTGCAGCAATCTATGAGTTAAAAACAAAGAGTAAGAGAACATAAAATAAACAACCAATATAGACCTTTTAAAATGTAAGTTAAATTTTCTGACTTTTTTTTATTAAAACATACATATGTATGTATATTTATATTATTGATTGTACTAAAAAAAAAAATTAAATAAACAATTGGGTATTATGATTGGGAATCTCCTGTAGAGAAACAGAGTTTCCCGATCGAAAAATATTGATTTTTAAGAATTCTGTACCATTTCTACGAAAATTGGTTTTTCCCCATATAAAATACATGGAAAACTTTGAGCGCTTTGAGCGACCTAATATATATATGTACATACATACAAATGTAACAGGTTAACATTTTTTAAAAATAATTTCAAAGTTCAGTCTAGCGTCAAATAAAATGTTACTGTTTTTGCAAAACGGCCCACCGCACTCAAATTTTACAGGAGAGCGAAAAAACGGTATTTTCTCTAGCTATTATTTTACAAGTCTGTCGTTTTAATAACGATTTTACGATTTGTATCTATTGCTAAATTTCGATGCCTGGACTTCAGGGTTATCAAATCTCATTTTTGCCACAACGGCGATTTATGCGGTTTTGCAAAAGCATCAACGATTTATTCGTTCATTAAAGCCGAGTACAAGCGTTGCATAAGCCAAGTACTCATTTAAAAAGTAAGAACATTTCAAACTTCCATTTCTGTTACTTTTGATCTGCTTTTATTATCAATCCTCATTAAAATATTTTATTTTTATCAAAAGTTTTCTAACGTTTTCTGGACGATGAAGTCACGCTTACAATTTAATTCTGTAATGATTGCTGTTTGTTAGATGAAATGACAGGAGTGATTGAGAAATTGAGACATTACTTACAAAGCTGCGCTGTTATTACAAACAGTGGGTACAATTTAAAAAATACCAGCTAGAAATGTCTGATTTCCATGACAACAAATTCGACCAGTACACCGAATTTCGAAAAATTAAAAGCTATAATGGTTTGTGGAAAAAAACTTTTGACTAATCGCATTTGAAAAAGGCAGATGAGTAAGTTTCGGCGGCCGGCGCAATATCCTTATCTTATAATTAAATTAGAAAATATTTAGGTAGCTCTTATACTACAAGCTGGATCAATGTTTTCTTTTTCAGCCTTGAAAAGGAACGCGAAGGTTATAATATAAGCTTAGTGACCAGCTCATTTGGGTGCGTATTTTGTGGCTACGTTGTTTATTTCTTTATAAGACGGATTTGCAAGTCCCGATGGATTGGCGCATTCGTAACATACCATGGAGCGTTAACCAGGGTGCGTAGGATCTTGGACTGAAATCTTTAAAGATTTTCCACGTTTGAATTGCATGCTGTTCCCCACAGTTGGAGTCTGTATGTTCACACTGGTTTATGCACGGATACGCTTGTTGTCCATTCAGAGTGTAGATTGACGGTTTCCTTCCGGCTGTCCTTCCGGAAAAGATGAATGCCTAAATACTTAGCAGTATCAGATTCCGAAACCGAGATATTGTTTAATTTGCTTTGGGGATATGACGATGGGGGAAAAACATCCTTGCTTATAATGTATATAGTTTACAGAAAGGTGGAAAACGTTGGGCATTGCCCGAACTTATAATTTTTTACTTGTTTTTATTTTACACTAGTCAGCTTCGCGAAAGAATACGTTAAGCTTGAAGTTTTTTATCCTCGACCGGGGTCGGTAAATCATACTACGACCATTTTTTATTGATCACGTCATCAAAGAAGAGAGGAAGGAAAAATTATACCGAAAGAAACAAATTTCGACAAGGGACGGCGCTACTTCGCACAAAAAGCATCTGGGGTATTCACAACGGTGTCGTAAGTGTCGTGTTGTTGTATGTGGTAAACTCTGAAAAGTTCGCTCCTAATTTGGTAAAGTACTTAGAAAAGTACTTTTGTTTAATTGACAGTTATAAAATGAAATCTGCTTTTAACACCCACTGTCTGCAGCTGGTTATTCGCATCGCCGAAAATTCCAACTACATATTTCCCGCATCGAGCCACTTATCAAATTAATCACTGCGACTGGAGACCGGCACTCCACTTAATGCTAACAAACTGTTGGACAACAACAACGAAAGCAGACTATGGCACCAACCGCTAGCAAGATAAAACATCATACGCTGACATAAAAATTACCACAGAGATGTGCTGCATCCGATTGGGTGAAAGGAATGCGCAAGCAGACATTTCGTTTATCTCGGATGCAGCGTCCAGACTCCCCTGGCATGCGCCAGAAAGCGCAAGAAAGCAAAATTGCTTCAATTATTCTGTTTGCCAACGAAACAGCAGGGCAAATTGCCTATTCTTTAGGTTGGACGGTTGGTGAAAGGGGTAGGCAAAAGTGGAGATCAATGATGCATTGTCGTTGCACTGCTGTTGCGTTGCTGCAAAAACACTTAATTATATTTGTGTCCGCAGACGGTGTCTAACCACTGTTCTCCACCCTATAAACGAAAGCTGTATGTATGTGTATGTATATATGCGCAAATTACATTTGAAATCTCAATTTCCAAGATACGATTTGCCATGACTACAATCGTGCTTACCCTAGTGTGTTGCAAAATGCCAGATGGAGGTGCATGCAACCAGGCATATTTTCGTTGCAATTACAATTGCGGCGAAGACAGACAAAAGTGCAGCGCGCATGTGGCGCGATGCATAAAAATTGACACACTTTTGCTGTGGCACGAAGCAGCGGCAGCAATTGCCCCAGGCCGACGGCAGCAAACAGTAGCTGTGGCAATGACTGCGGCGGCCCAGAGGCAAAGCGACAACGACAACCACAGAAGTGGGTGTGTAGTGCATTTTTTTATTTTTGCTTCTTGCAACTCCTTCTTGTTTATGGCGTGCATGCCTCTGTGTAAGAATGTATGTATGTATGTACATATGTTGTTGTGGCCATTACGTGTGACTGCAATTACACGCCTGCGCCCAGTAACTCAAATGTCTGTCACTATGTCTGCCTCTTTGTCTGACTGTTTGCTGGTTAATATTTTCTTTTGTGAGCATCGGCATCATTTCTGTCATCTTTTATGTTGCCACAAGTGGCGCGCGCTAAGCGGCGAAGACAAATGGATGCTGAAACAAAATGACTTTAACAAAATAGCTTTTAAGAGTTGAAGAAAATAGAAAAGCAAGCTACTCAAATTTGCCTTTTAGTTGCACCCAAAATTAATGAGGCACATTCTTCTCTTCCGCACTTTGTTGCAACGATTCACCTACGCTTGGCGCGAATCTTCAATTGTCTATGTAAGACTTGCCAATCAGTGTCTGCATCTTAATTTGCTTCTTCTCAACTGAAATTGACTGCTTAGTCAGTGTATTCAGCAGAGTTGCCCCGAGTCACTTGTTGAGTTATTTATTGTTCATAGTGTTGTATATTGTGTTGCCGTTATTACTAATTTCAGTTGTTTCACCAATTGACACAGTGACCCCATGCTATGCAACGCAAAAACTCTTACTATTATTCATTTCACTCGACTTGGCTTCCGCTTCCTCCCTTCGCAGTGCCTACAGATGCACTTAGTACATAAAATTTAAATGCATGTAGGTATGCACATACATATGTATATGATAAATGCTTACAAAAGTACATACATGCCACCTAGAAATAAGCATGTGTACTTGCATGTGCATGCCTTCTCACTTAGCATGAAATTTAATATTCTACTGTTGGAAGTACGGCAAATATTTTACTACTAATTTGTCATTGTTCTATTCTTGGAAGAAAATGCGAAAAATTTTTGCAGTGAGAATCTGTTTGCAGTTCAAAAGAAAGTGCAGAAAAAACTGCTAATAACTTATCTATGTAGCTGGGATGAACGCAAATATTTAAATGCGGAAGTACACACAAACACACAGAGATAAGCGAAAAATGTATTTACCTAATGCAAAAGGTGCTGTTTTGTTCAGTATACATAGCAAGAATGTGGCTAAGGCTGGTTTTCACTATGCTATATTTTGACGCATCTTTATCTTCTTTATCCATACCTTTACCGATGCTATTATGGACCATAAAGAGACAGATAGCCGATGTAGCAGACATACCGCTTTGTAATCCCATTTGACAATATGTTTTCACCATTGCAATTGACATGGTGGAAACAATCCTTTAAGCACCACCTTGTAGGACAAATGAATATATCAAAATGCTTAATTTGAGTAAAAAAAGTTGAATTCTTTGTTTCAACATCTTCTATGCAATTTTATATCAAAACTTCGAGTTAAGTCTTTGCTCTCTCATCACCGGGTGCCGTGTCGAATGCTCTACTAGTGAAGCACTTACACTCATTGGCGCAAAATCATTTAGGGCCGGTTGTTCAATGTCTGATTAGCACAAATCGGAGGTAGAAGCTCCGGTTAAGCACAACTACTGCTTTATCGATCACATGTTACATGCATGATGTCGAAATCGTCGATAGTGTAGTGGTAGTGATAACCAGACATTGAACAACCGGGCCTTAATCGTCTGCTAGATTTGGTAACTGCGCACATATACGAGATGCACAGAGGCACACTAAAGCTATAACATTGTTATATGACTGGAGAAAGAACTCTTGGCCCATTCCCTTTGCTTAAAGACTTAACTAGCCGGGGTACTTCATGTGTCTAGAGCAGAAATTTCCGAATACCCAGCAAAAAATCGGTAATCGCTTTTAGTGGTAACGTGTTCTATAACGGATTGCCTTATAATGTCTTTTAATTTTTTCGCTTCTTTTAGGCATTGCTGGTAATGCATAGCAGAATGTTTTACAATATTTTATTAATTTCGCTGCTTTGATTTTTTTACGGAGAATGCAAAGCAGAATGCTTCACCATAGTCAGCTGAAAAATAGAAGGAATAGCCAAAAATTCTTTTCTACCGTTACTTTCTGTGGAAAATTCCTTCGCATGAAAATCATGTTTTGTTTTGTTTAATTTACGAGTACTGCGAAGTTGAAGTCAGTCAATGAAGTGAAGTACAGGAGTGAGGAAGTACAATTTTAAGTTTAATTAGATATGAATGTATGTACATACCGATTTTTAAGTAAGATATAAATACCTAAACACATACGTATGTATGTATGTATGTATGTATAAAAACTAATTTATAAAAATTTTAATCTGTATTTTCTGTTTTCAATTTAATATATGTACATAAGTATTCCCTATATTGGATTACCGCCAATGACATGTTCATGTTAAAATAATGTCTTCTTGAAGCGAAAGGGCAAGCCATTCCCATCGCCCAATTCGATTCCATTTTAACTTCTGTGGGAATCGCGTTTTTTGCTGGGTACTTTCAGGGAGCATAGGTCAATTAACGAATAAACAAAGTTACTAAAGCATCAGTTTGACATTTTGGACAAGGCGGAAAGGTATGTACTAGGGTGGCCCAAAAACAGTAAAGTCGGAATTGTAATGCTCTCACCCCCTAGGATTGTTCTATATCGAAAAAAATATGTTTTTTGACGTAGAACAATCCTAGGGGGTGAGAGCATTAAAATCCCAACTTTACTCTTTCTGGACCACCCAAATGTACATACATATATATCTGTGTACTGTCAAACATACATATATATGTATATTTTTTCTGTTCTTCATCAACTACTTATGTATATACTTACTCCCCTGTATGTATGCACTTATGTATATATTTATGCGTAGATAGTTTGTGCATGTGACAGCAGGAATTTTAATGCTCCACTGAAATTGAAAGCAATCTAAAGGAAATTCGCATTTGCTGCTGCAATGCGCAAATACAAGTGAATTAAATTACACACTCAATACACTTGAGTATTACATTGTACATACCCACAGGTTGTATATGAGAGCATGCATTTGTGATAAATATTTGCGTGCCAAAGCATGGAAAATGCAGTAAATAAAAAAAAAATATCAATAAGAATTTTTAAATAAATATAGAACTTAGAAGGAAGTCGTAACAATGGGTAAAAAAAAACTTGACAACTGTTGTTAGTTTTATGCATCCACTCCAATGCACACAAAAACAATGGAAGTTAGTCGGTATTGTACAGTTATTGGTGGCAAGTGTCCATAAACTAGAAAATGCTATCATTTTGTTTTTTCGCTTTACAACGTATAACGGGGATCGGATAGTCTCGGATAGTAATTTCCTTCGTCTTCTAAGCTGGCAAGTGCGTCCAGTGTAGTGTACCTTGACAATTCGTTATTTGTTATTCATTATACATACACAGTCAGCGTAAAAAATTCCATACACTGATCTATTTTATATGATTTATAATGTTTTTCATGATAAATATTTTTCGCTAATTTTTAATAAAACTATAGTTCATTTTTAATATATTAAAGTTTCAACCTTCATACAGATTTCACAAAAAAAATCTCAAATTCTAAAAACTTCATAAAAATTTCCAATTTTTTAATTAAAATTTTTCGATAGTGTTTTACTGGCACTCTTTCGCATTTTTTCCATATAAAAAAAATATCGGGCACGTGGTATAAAATTGAATTGGCTACAAAACTGCATACCAAGAATTGTTCTAAAGTCTGATCGTAGTTTCGATGAAAATTTTTTAAAATTTGGAAATTTTTTTGTGAATTCTGTACAAACCTTGAAACTGTAATACATATGCTTTTAGTTTAATAAAGAGCTGTAGTTTTATTAAAAGCTGCTGAAGAATATTTATGAAAAGTATTGTGAATATTGTAAAATAAATCAGTGAGTCGAATTTTTTGACGCTAAACGTAGTGTCGGAAAAATAAATAGCATTGCGACATTTTAAGAAGTTTTTTCTTTAAAATAAACATATGTATGTATACTTAAATCATAATTTCAAACTTTGTGCAAAAATGAAAAAAATTGTATCTAAATTGGAAACTTTTTAATTAGAATTTAGAGAAACAAATTTTGGGGTGCAGTTTTATAGCACATTCGATTTTTTTTATAATAAAATGAAAGTGTGTATGGAAAGAAATGCGTAACATCGCAGCAAAAAAAAAAGAAAAAAAAAATATTTGCGTAATTGTTTCCAAAAATTCCAATTAAAATATTTGCAATGTAGATGCAATTTTGAATAATTTTTCTCTTGTAGTTTGGACTTGTGAATTGTGCCATTTAATTTTCAGGTAACAATATTTTTTGACTGTTACTCCTTGGAAGTGGCGGCACTGATGTGTGCGGATAGAGTTTTACAGTCTTTTAGGTCGACATTTTAGACTCCATGGTTAGCTAAATTTGTTTTGTGAAAGTTTCTAGAAAAAAAGAAAGAATGTTCTTATTCAGCTAAAATAGTTGTAAAGTATTTCGGGGGTATATTATGTGTCCCATAAACATTTTTGTGCAAGATAAATCACGCATGCTTTTAAACATAAATAATTACGTGCACCCCTGCTTGTTTAAATGTTTCCGTAAAAATTATAATAAACATTCACTGGCATGAATAATATTTCGTACATAAACAAACGTGTTTCCGCCATACGAAACACATGAAAATATTTTTATTTAGATTTTAGCAAAAAAATTAAAGGAAAGTGCAAATACATGACTAAATAAGCAATTTACTTGAATATCCAAAAAAAAAAAACACAAATACACTGTTGGAGAAGTGCATACAAATGTGACGGAAAGATGCAGCACATAAAAGAGGATGCATGTTGCACAAAAAAAAAAAAAATTACAAAAACAATAATAACCAAATCGCATGCATATAAACAACAGCGCTGCAGCAGAATTGGGTTGCGATAAATATTCAAAAATGTATCAGAGTGCACACAGTGGCGTATACGTAACGTGGCACAGTCCAGCAACGAAGTCGTAAATTGTATTTAGAATTTGTGGCACGCATTTGGAGCAGCAACTACATACATACATAGAAGAAACTGAATAAATTCAAATAAAACAAAAACCAATGAAATGGCAAAGCGTAGAAATAATTGCAAAAATTATGACACCAATAATTTAAGTAAACAACTTTTTCAGGGAATAACTACAATTGAACAGAATACGAGTATGTACAACTGGTTGACATCAGACAAAATGGAGATGGGAAGATCTGAAGCGCACCAGGCTAATAAAAATTTAAAGGCGTGCCTTTAAGCGAATGTTTTTTTATTCATAATTTGCGGTTGTATGCTTTTTGCGGTTTGTGTGTGAGCGTCGCTGTGTAGAAAGCCAAGCTATTTTATTTTCCATTCGTCTGTCAACCATTCGGTTTGATGTTTATAATTTGTCCAAAACTAGGCAATAAAAATCAAAATATTTTATGTTCAACAGAAATGACATTTAGAATGACATAAAGGTTCTTTTATGGCAAACGATTTTAAATTCAACAAATACGACTTTTAGTTGTTTGTTAGCCACACAAATGGCATAAATATGTTATTAACTGTAAACACAAGGTAGCGGTAGGAAATATGTATTTCTCCTAAAAAGGTAGGCGGGCCATATATTTTCAATAAAAAGAGCATGTCTTTAGCCATGTGCTAATGTTGATATTATTGGAAATATATATGTACATAGAAATATGCAAATGAGTATGCGTGCGGTGAATTGATGCACCGTGCTTGAGATCAAGAGCAGGGTTGCCGTTGAAGAAAAAAATAAAAATTACCAGCCACTTGAAAAAATTCTACCAAATCTTGAAAAAATTTAGCAGTAATTTTTTTTTTTTCAGTTATTTCAATAAAAGCTATATATTTGTTTTATTTCAGATCACATTAATGACATCTTCTAAAATCCCTTCAACCAAAGGCGAAAATTGGGAGACTAAAGAAAAAAACGAAACTTCATCGTTTGAATGAACTTCAACTTGAGTTACTGTAGACGAGTACGAGACTGCAACAATCTTTCACGTGGTAACTGTTTTTAATATGTATTCACAATGTTTTACAAGTTAATTTTTAGTTTGTTATTTTTTTTGTTTATTACACTGTGTTACACTAAGCCAAAAGCACAATGGTTTTTTCAACCAAGTTATTGTTCGATTTTTTTTCGTGGCATATATTTATAACGATTGTAAGAAATGCGACTCAAGTTGAACATTTGAAAACAACTTTGCATGTCTGGCTGTAGCTAAACGTGCAGAGATGCTTGCAGTTGTTTGTTGGCTTCCAGCAGGTTAGGTTCGAATTCCGTCAGAGACAACATGTAATTTTTTTTTCTGAATTTTGAAAAAGCATCAGTGAAGTGAAGAACACGATCAAACAACGAAGAAAATTTGTTCAAGTTCAACATTTGAGGGCTAATTTACAGATCGGCTATAGCGCAGAGATACTTGTTATTATTTGTTAACGTTCACAAGGTCCGGATTCAGATGCCGTCTAAGACAGTGTGTTAAAAGATAAAACAAACTTTTATTTTGTACCTACGAAATATGAAAAAGCGTCGGCAACCAAAATTTTTTAAAATGTAAACAAAAGTGTGGTTAATATTACCAAATCATTGTCAATTTCAAACAAAAATTACTTTGGTTCCTTTTCAAGTTTCAGTTTGGTAATATAAACCAAGCAACTTTAAGTTGATTTTTTTCTCAGTGTAATTTTTTTTTTTTAATTTTCAAAGACAGGACCGGAGAATATAGTTTCACTCTCTTTCAGGCATCGGGAATCGAACTGCATCATCAGCTTCTCATTTTTTCCGCACGCTTTCATACTAATTTTTTGTTTTTTTGTAAATATTTCCTCCGAGAGAAATTTTTTCAGGTGTTATGCCGTATTGTGTGGTTTCTAACCTTTATCTGATTGGTTCCTTTGGCAAAATGTCTCAGACCTAAACTTTTTTAAACATACCAAATCCTTAAAAATAAGTTTTGGGCACTTTTAGGTGCTTTATTAGGAGCTGTTCAAAAACCAGCCAGAGATGACGTTAATGTTTGCTGGTTAATTACTTTTAGATTACGAACAAAATAAACTTTAAAACGTGAATAAATATAAGTGAATCATCTCTCGCTGAAGGCCACGATTACTCTGAAATATTTATGGACTTGTGAGTTTATGAAGCTATGAAGAAAAAGGCTTTCCAAATGTGTGCATATACATATACATACATATTTACATAGTTATGTGCATAATTAACCCGAACTAATAACCCATTTGCGAGAATCAGAAACAAGAAAAAAGTACGACGAGCCTTTCAGTTTTGAAAGGAGCGGTTAATGTTTATAGTAATATTTTAATTATTTTGAACAAATCCAACTCATATTGAGGGTAAAATTCATTATGGTAAATTTTGTGACGAGATTAATATTATTATTCACCATTAAGGACCATTTTATCGAATTTCTTTTAACATTTATCTGCCCTCAAAACATAAATTTTTTTCTGAAAAAAACGTATTTTAAAAAGTTGCCGAATATTTCGCTGAAAATCCATTTTTTTATGAAAATATTTCTATGATTTGCTTTGGAATTTTTCGTGCATTTTTCCAAACAAAAGAATAAGGTAACTGAATTTTTACGGTTAGGAAAACATCAACTTTTTCTCTTCATATATCATTAATTCGTATCTCCACCCACTACAGGGCGTCAAAAATTTACGATCCAGGCTATCGTAAACTACTTTGATACGTACAGTTTAAGCCGGTTATTCGGGCTTGCGAAATTAAAGTCCAGAGTGTCGAATTTGATTTTGAAATAACGGAATTCGATAGCGAGTGAGCTTCGTCAATTTAAATTGTGTTGAGGAGAAAACAGTAGTCAGTTTATTCGACTCGATTCAAAACGAGTAATCATTCATTCACGAATGCCGGCGATACGGGCCCAGCTATTTGTCATATGTCAATGTCATCTAAGCTGGTATTTGTTTAGCTAAAGGTTTGCCATATCACAATATGGAACGGCATCATTAACGGTGCATATTTCTTCGAGAACGACGGAGGAGCTGCCGATTCTTGACGCCATGCCTTATCATCGGTTATTTGTTTTTTTGCCCTGAAATTGTTTATTTTAATCTGGACGACAAGGATAAGGTTCCAATAAGAGAAATTCCCGGAATACATAATTTTGAGATTTCTGCGACTTAAAGCCTTGGTATTTTTTTGTGGAGCTATTCGAAAGAAAGTCTTTTTGCGAACAATCGCAAAACTTTGGAGTGATTCAAGGTCAAAATACGCCAAGTTATGGCTGACTTTGTTCCCGTTTTTTTTTTACATCGAAAATGGTCGCAAAAGGATTAGGTCCAGACATAGTCCAAGTTTTATTATGAAGTTAACACTTCCACCTTCTTATACTAGAATTTCATGGACTATAAAATTGAATATAAGAAAAAAAATCGAAGTTTGGCTGAAAATTTGGCGAATTTGTCTAAATTTGAGACAAAGTTTGTCGCTGTGCTATACAACTGCATACGAAAAAATTTTCTAAAAATTCTGACAAAAAAATTCGAAATTTGGCTAAAAACTTTGTGAATTTTTCTAAATTTTTTACAAAGTTTTAAACTTATGTTTAAATGGTTTATATTATAGAATGAACTAAATTTTTCTGAGAAATTAATTAAAGTTCAATAGAAAAATAAAATAAATTCCAAACTCGTCAGCACGTGGCGGCTCTATTTAATCAAACATTACTGTATATGTAGACGCCTACCCTTACGCAAATTATTTCCGGAGCAGAAACCACCCGCCGCTTGTGTGGGTCAGCACTTTTTTGCCATTTCGAACTTTTCACAACCTTTCCCAATAAATATTCTGCTATAAACATTTTGTTGTTTACATTCTCTGCAATACTTTTTTATTGCATTTTTATTTGCTACTTCCTTTTTGCACGAAAATATTATTTCCTTAGCTGCGATGTATCCCAAAGCCAAAACAATTGTCCAACAATCAACTTTGGAGCTTTGGCAGCAATGCGCCCAAATACTTTGTATGTCGTTCATGTTTAACAAGGAATTTATGCACCGCTGGGAGGTATTGCACATGCAAAGTGTGTTTATAACTTTCGTTGTTGTAGGCAATCGCCCGTGTACGCCTGCTCTATTGCCACTTGGCCGTACTAGTTGGTAGTCCTTTTTATATACATGTCTGTATATATGTACATATGATTGTACATGAAAAAGTGTATGGGGAAAGAAAAAGCACGTAATGTACACATTTTTATTGCTTGTATGTATTATTTACATATATCCGGCGTCGAAAGCGGCTACGAATTTAGTACAAAATGCAGAGCCTAGTAGGAAAGAATTGTTGCGGGTGAAAGTCTCATTACAAAAGTGTAATCAAGTGATCTCTCGAAGGAGAGGGTAAACAGTTAAGTTCTCTATTTTCTGCACAACTGTCGGCGGCCTTAATACACTTAATATTAGCGTGCTTGCACTATGTTCTAGGGGATAACACGCAAATCGACGTGTAACTATTTTTGTATGTACAGAGATGTGTATGCTTCCACCTCAAGGCATAAATGAAAGCTTCACTATATAAATACGTAATACTTATATGTATGTATGCTTAAAGCGTGTGCTATTGCACCGTTTATTTGCCGTGCGTAGGCTCATAAATAGTGAATTGCGAATGTATGTAACATCGCCTTTTGCAAAATGGGTTAAAATTACCATTTCGTGATATTACTCATACGCCGTGTGTAATATGATAAGTAGGCGCTTAACGCACATCTCTTTGTGCAAGTACTATGTGTAGTATGTACATATATACGATGCACGTGCATGTTACAAATGCATACACCGCCTGGCATCAGTTCAATGATATAGCATATTAAAGTGCTACACTTCTGAACTTTTTGCGCGGGAATAAGTGAAACTGCTTTCAATAGTAGAATTACAAGTATCTAGGCACATACTACTTACTTACTGTACATGCGAATGTACATATGAACTTAAATATGTATGTACATAGGTATGTAAATATTTCAATAAGACTGTGCTCTGTGTACATTTTAGTAAGTTGAGATTAACATAACGGATGTTCAGCCAAAATGCAGTGTTACTGCGGTGTAAGTACATATAAGCGAAGGTATATTAAACGACCCACAAAATGTTTTATTATACATGGGGATGATACATAAATGATGCGTCTAAAAGGTCTAGAATAGTAAATTGAAATAAAAGTTGCAAGTGTCGGAAAAGGGTGTTTGAGCGTGCTGACGTTTCAAATTGAAATAAATATTTAGCACAAGCCTTAGGGGATTTAGAATTTATTTTTAATCGCTTGATTTGGGGAAGTGCCCACCATGGTAGCTCGTGAGATGAATACTTAATCCTTGAGCACTGGGTTTTTACGACTTTTTCGTATATTTAACACCATTTTCTGAGACCTTCCTCAATCGAATAGAATAATAATTGCTGCCAGAGCCAACTTTGAAAGGATTCAAGTTTATTGTCTAAATAAAGATTTTATGAAAATCCGAGGAGAATCAGATTCTTAGAATTTCTTTCTCAGATTTTTGTAATATGTTAAAGGCTGGCATAAAACGTTTTACTGTAGTATTTTCCGCAATTGGAATGTTTCAACTTATTTTGAAATCGGCCAATCTATCGTTCTGTATTTAAGAATAAACTTCATTTCGCTTTCATTCCTGTTGGCGAGTTAATTAAAGCCAATTCCCGTTGTGCATGCGCTGAGAAGAAGACACAACTGCAACATTCAGGCGATGAATTGTGCCTAACATTATAGAGCAATTTGTTCGGCTATACCTGTGACAACCCACGTAAAAGCACAACTTTACCTAAAAATGGTAGAACAGCTAATATTTTTTTGTTTGATGGCAACAAACTGTAAGCCAAGATGTTGAGTGTCTATACTGTATTTAATAATTTAATTTTTAGAAACTTATATTTATATTTTTAACTCAATTATTTTTATTTTTTATTTAAGTTTATTCTAGTTTTAAGATTTTATTATTTTAACAAAAAAACTATTTTTTTTAATTCATTTAAGTTTACGAGCTTTTTTCTTGTTGTTATATGTATTTTTTAAATTTAATTTTCTTTTATTTTTATAATATTATATTATTTTAAAACGAAAAATATATATATATTTTTTTTTATTTAATATTCTTTAAATTTTTAGAGTTTATTGTGTTAAGAAGAAAAACAATTCGGCACAACGCGGAAACCGGTTTGTCTGCAAACCAAACTTGACAAGGGATAACGGAAATTCATTCCAAAACAAAACAAAAAAAATTCTTTTTATTTAATTTCTTAACTGAATAGTTTTTTTAATTGCTTTTTTTATAATTTTTAGATTTTATTATTTAAAAAAAAGAAAAATATATATTTTGATATTCATTTAATTTTAGGAGCTTATTTTTTTGATGTTGTAATTTTTTTTTTAATCAAATTCTCTTCTCATCCTCAGATCATATTAATTTAAAAAGAAAAATATATATTTTTAGGAACTTATTTAATTAGTTATAATTTTTTATTTTTTGCTTTTTTTTGGCCTAATAAAAAATCATACTAAACAATTTTTATTGAGTCTGAGATCGATTTTTAAGAAAAATTATTGTGGAATAAAAAACAATAGTTTATAATTATTATATATATAATATCACCACATCTCCTCATCAGATTTATTCTTTTTATTTTAATTTATTGTTTAAAATAGAAACAGATTTTTTTATTTTCGTAAATTTTTTTAACATTTTTTTAATTATTATGCTTATTTTTATTTTTATTTTTATTTTTCTTTTTATTTTTATTTTTTTTTCTTTTAGCATACATATTTTTTGGTAATGCCATTAAATTTTTAGAAAACTTATTGCTAAAAGACAAACCTAAAAACGCCTACACATCCTCGTTAGCAAATCCTTCAATTATCCTTTCGATATACAGAAAAGTACTTCAAAGACATTTGCCAGAATGGCCCTGTTAGTATAAATAAAATTTAACCAAACCGAAACGCGGTTTAGAGATACTCATGAACCGGTATTTTTTTTTCCAGTAGTTAGAACCACTGAACTGAACTGTATCGATTTTTTGGGCGATTTCCAGCCCGGGTATAAACACTTTACACGTCTAGCCAAAAATTAATACTTAAACAAGTTTACAGAAATTAAAAAATGTTCCGACCCGTGAAATTTTAGCAAAATTTCTTAGGTAAAATTTTCCGCTGAATTCGAGTATGTAATGAAATTATAAAAAAGTAGAAGAGTTTTTAAAATATAGCCAAATTTCGGTTTTTGAGATCTGAAAAAGTGTACTCTTTTTTTAACAGTTTTATTTTAAATGTAGTTGGCCAATCTCAAATTTCAACATACATATTTACGTATGTACATTGGTGAAGCTTATTAAATTTTCTATCACGTATGTACATATTTATACAATATTTATTTTCCAACCGGTTAAGTAGTTCAGGAGATATAATTTAATTTTTCGACTATTTTACGATCAACCATTTAAGCATAAGAGGTGAAAATTACTTATGCCACTTTTAAAATAAACTGCTCATATGTATGTATATAAGTTCATTGTTGGTAGGCGAAACGTTCGTTGTCAGCGGTGACCTCAAATTCCAGTTTCTATCAACTTTCATAATGTCCGAGTGTTGGCTGTCTTATCTTTGCAAAAATACTGACATAATTGAATTTATTTTTGATGAATCTAAAAATCCCACGCTTAGCTGAACACTACCGGCTGTATTGCAACTAAGGGCAAATAAAGTTTTTCTCTTAGTTGAGGATACTTAATTAAATCATTATACCTTATTTCCGTCGACATCCCCCTTTTCAAACGTTTATTTATTTCTAAGCTGACATAGTTTTACCGACAGATATTTATTTCATCATTATTCTGTATTCTTTCTGTCTTCATTTGTAATTTTCTTGCATATCAACCCTTTTTTAATTTCCCCTTTCAAATATTCCCCATTAAGGTGAATATTTTTGCTACGGTTCATAACCAGCAATTTCCCACGTAATTTGTCCTCTCTGTGCGGCGACTTAGTGACTTTGTTATAAGCTTTATGATTTTAAATATTTTCAAGCCCAGCGGGAATAATTACGCTGTCTAACCGCTAACCCAATAACGCGCACCTCTCTACAATTACACACTTTCTTCTTTTTGCTAAATGACTGGGCAGCATTGCCGGCTGTGTGACAGCCAACTTACCTGGTTCTATGTCATTCCCCAGTTGACTTATATAGTCAATGAATGCCGCTTTTCCGTGGGGCGCCTATTCACCTTCGGAGCCAACGTTTATAGAATCCTGTTGCCTTGGTTGATTTTGTTGGTGGCTTTACGCTTCTCCTTGTTTTTATGCGTGCGACTTCTATTTAACCGAGCAGTGTGTCAGAATTATGCAAATAATTTTAACGAATTTGCCACAAATGTTGTCTTTTGCCTTTTTCAAACTTCCCTTTGTAACCCTTGGCAAATGTGTCTACCGACTAAAGTGTCAATATATCTGCGGTTGTGTATTTGTAAATGTATGTATGTACATATTTGTGCAACTGTAGATTTGAAACTTGGGTTGCGGCGTATTTTACACTTCCGTGTCTCTTTTTATGCTCGGCAGTTTTACTCAGTTCGAAATTGAATTAATAATCTGAAATGATGAGAACCTGAGATAAGTAAATGGAAATTTAATCTAAGCGCTGAAATTGAAATTGACATTTGAGTAAGGTGGCGGCGGAATGCACATGAAGAGGGTGCAGTTTAAGTAAATTTGAAATTGAATAACATTAATGTCTGTTGTAGGACATTATTTTCAGACGTAGATCGTTTCATCTCAACAACCAAAAGTTTAGAGTTTATTTAATTAGTTATTTTCAGACGTTCTCTATTAATAGGTTAGAGACTTGAAACAGAAAACAAACTACGTGCCAGAGCTGCTCGGTTAGTCCGAATTTTCTTTTGATTAGACTAATTTCAAAATCGGCGGCTATGTTAGGATAGGTTGGGGATACACTTAGGTATTATTCACTTTTTGTCATGTGTAATACTATGATCTAATCACGAAGTTGCGATTGCGGCTAATATCGCTTCTAAATTGCGAGCCAAGATACATACTTACATCGGTTTTAGCCTCGCGAAAGCCATACAGACTAGTAGAAAGTGATTCGCTCTCATCATTCTTCAGGCAATTGCAGCAGTAAGGACGAGATTAGATTTTTAGCCTTGCCGTGTGAATGCCGATCGGATTGTGACCTGTTAGAAGCCATACCTAAAGCAATAGCTGTGGATTTAGGAGCATAATAATCTCCTTTGACCGCCCAGTCTACGCTCTTAGTTTACACCCAGCTTTCGCTGAGCTGAAATGGGGCACATCTATCCAAGATTGAACTACAGTTTGCCAGGGCAGCTTCCACTCGCTCCCTGCCCAGTGATATCAATAATGTACCCTTTTTCGTCAATTCGTCAGCTCCGCAATGCCACTATGGCCTGGTACCCATATAACTAAGTACATAAGAATACTTGGAAAATAGCCCGAAGCAAAGGAGATGAAGGTCCGACACTCTCCGAACTATATTTAGAGCACCATTAAGGAACTCAAGACCCTAAATGCCACTTGACGATTATAATAGTTGCCCAAAAGCATCACTAGTACATATAAGTGAGGATAGAGCGAGAGACACTTTATGGGCTTATCTATGATTTCATAGAGTTACGGAATTATTTAGGTTGAGAGACCATATTCCTTACCAAGATCAGACCCAAGAAGAGTTGCGTTGAGGACCTTGTACTTCCTAGAGAAGAGAATAAGATCAATTGGGCGACTTATTTTGCTCTCAGTCCGTCATTCTGGCATACGGGCGGCGATATAATAAAATTGTAACAGGCCGATATCCGTACATTAAAGAAAAATTAATATGGGTGTCCTTATTAGAGCAACAGAAGCCAAATCAACAATTTCTATAATTTTTCTCTGTCTGTCTGTCCGTCTGCCTGTCTGTGTTCTTGTAGCACATCACACGAAAACTGATGCATGGAATCGAATGCAGTTTTCACCGATGCATTGCTGAAGGTCTAGCTAAAGATATAGGGAAAAATAATTAGAGAGTTGCCAGCTGTTTGAAAATTCCAGTTTAAGTAAATTGATAAGATAAAGTACACTAGTGAACCCGCATAGCGTCAAAACGGCAACATTTAACTAAATTTTTTAAACAGGTGAAACCCTATTCAAAAACCTCTAAAAATATTCCTAATGATTAATCTAAACTATTTCTCAGTGATGAAAGGTCTCGCATGGTGTCGGTTTTCATTTCATCAAATTTCAAGTCTCCCTGTAACTTCAAAAAATAAAACCTGTGCACATCTATGTAGAATTAATTTGACTTATCATTTTGGAAATTCGAAATAACGGTGCAGATGTGATGACCTTCAAAAAAATAAAATAAAAAACAGATGGCAACTCTAATTAAAAATATTATCAGCCTATATTTTTCTTAAAACTCTTTCGTTTGACACTAATATTTCGATATTTCATATATGTATCTTTCGTATAAGTAAAACAAATTCGACTTTTCAAACAGGTGGTAACGCCTTTAAAAGTATTTTCAAACTAAAATCTTTCGCCTTGCATTGTTATACATATTTCAATTAACTGATGAATTAAGTTGAATTTAATTTTTTTAAGCACATGGCAACTCTCCTAAATACAGTTTAGAAATAAATTATTTTCAATCCCATTTCGATTGATATCCATCTCTTGACAATCCATTTAACTTATGAAATAATTTGAGCTTAATTTTTTCACCAAAAAAAAAAACATATCTTCAATTTAAAGATTTCTTAACGCTCCGTCTTTTGAGAACCATATTTTAAAATTTCATGCAACTTATGTATAATTAAACGAAATACCACTTTCAAAACAGGCGGCAACCCTATTACATATTATTTTCGAACTAAAATTTCCTTAAATATTTTTCGTCTGACATTGTTATAAATATTTCAAGTAACTGATGAATTTTTGTGAATTTATTTTTTAAACGTGTGGCGACCCTCCTAAATATAGTTCTTAAATAAAATAAATTTAACCCATTTCCATTGATAACCATCGGTTAGCAATTCATTTAACTTATTAAATAATTTTAGTTTCGCCGTTTAAACTGGGGCAACCCTCAAACACATCAAAAATGTTTTAAATTTCCAAACTAAGTTGAGGTAATCACAAAGGTATCGTAAGTGTCGTATTGCTGTATGTCGTAAACTTTAAACGCCTAAAAAATATATTAAGGGGGTTCGCAAAATATCAACAAAGTCATATTTTGAATTTTCGTAGTGTTAAAAACAGTTGGTTGTGGTTTCAAGTTCTCTAAACAGTTATTTATGCTTTTAAAGTTTACGACATACAACAATACGACACTTACTACACCGTTGTGAATCCCTCAATAATTTCTTGAAGCTCTTTCATTTGACATCCATCGTTAATATTTCATATAACTTGGATATAAGATAGTTCAATTAGACTTCTCAAATAGGTGGCAACCCTATTCAAAATATTTCCAAACTACTATTTTCTTAAACCTCTTTTGTATGACACCCATATAGCGATACCTTATTCACTTACCAATTTCCTTTCACTAAAATTGAATAAAATTTTTTTCAATATGTAGCAACCCTCATATACGTAGTTAAGTTATAAAGCCTTTTCAAAACCACATCGATTGATACCCGTATTTAATAATTAATTTAACTTTTTAATTAATTTGAGCTCAATTTCTTAACAGGTGGCAACCTTTTTCGAAAAATTAAAATCTTCTTGAACATCCACACCCTAAGCCCTTTAATTTGGTACCTCACTTTTGAAAATCGAACGGACGGTGCGGATCTGAGGGCATCATTGATTAGTAAATAACTTGAGTTTAATTATTCAACAGGTGGCAACTCTTTTCGAAAAATAAAAAATCTACAGGCCAAGTGCTTTAATTTGACACCCAATTTTTGAAAATCGAACGAACGGTGCAGATCTTTTATGCTGCACAAAAAATGCCTTCGCGTATTATATATATAGATATTGCAATATGGATTTCAAAAAAAGAGGTCTAATAAGACCTACAGTAGAAAATATTTCTGTGAAAGGTTGCCACCTGTTTGAAAATTTTCATGTGATTTAATTGATAAGATGAATTAAATATTGCAATATGGGTATCAAACCAAAGAGTTTTAGGAAAGTTTACTGCCAAAAATATTTTTGAGCAGGGTTGCCACCTGTTCGAAAGATGGTATTCAATTATTACATTGATAAAATAAGTGAAATATTACAATACGGGTATCAAACTACAGAGGTTTAAGAAAGTCTCCTGCCAAAAACATTTTTGTAGCTGGTTGCCCCCTATTTGAACAGTTTTATTCAGTTAAAGTGATAAGATAAGGTAAATACTGAATTAATACTGAATTAATTGAGTTTTAAGAGTATAAATTAAATTTCCAGAGTTAAATACTCAAGTAGCACACTGGTGCATAAATTGGTGTAGATTTACGAATTTCGGTATAAATCTGATTAATTGCACCAAAATTCACAAATTTACACCAAGTTATACACCAGTGTGCTACTTGAGTATCTTCGAAAATAGAAGTATTAACTAACACCCTTATTCATAAAAAATAAGGTATGTTTCCTCAATCGAAATTTTGTTTAAAAATCTCACTTCATAAAGATCTTCAAATCTATTTAAAATTGACAAATGAAGCCATAAGAGTTTTGGAAGGGAAAAACCACACAAAAATACTTATAAGAAGGAAATCCATTTGTCCACACTTTCCATTGTGGAAATATAGAATGTTGTTCCAAAGCAGCCTTTTTATATTAACAGGGTGTTTGAAATACCACATTTTCTAAACCCTGGGAATTTTCTTAAGATATAAAATAGTAATAGTATGAGAGAAAATGCACGTCCCTTTGGGCAAATTACATGACCCTGATGTTCACGACAGTATTGCCTATGGCCGAAAAAATATTGCGCTCTCGAAGAATAAAGACGATTCGGGCAACATCAGAAAGACCAAACTCTTCGGCACACTCCCTAAATGTCCAAGAAGTCACGCAGATGTTACTCTTTATAAGGGAAAATGGAAGCTAAATATGAAATTTGCTAAACAGTACATTGTGGTGATGCCTCATGTTTTTTTTGGTAAAATCGATAGTGCATCAAGTAAAATCATAAGAAAACTGGTTGATGGTTAACCGCTGGGTGGTGCACCGTTCAAAGCCAGTTGACTGACAACAGCTACACATAAACGATTTGCAACGAATTGTTAGCTTATGGCATACTATACTTCGATTTCGCTGCGGCTGGCTACTCGATTTGCGCAATCAAGATTATTTCTCAAATGCCAGCTACCACTGGCTGAATAAAAGGAATACATAAATCGAGAATGAACTTATGATTTGCCTTTCAAATTTTCTATTCTGCTAACAGGCGTTTGCTTGAATTATTCGACATACTATTTCAGTATCTAACTTTTTCGGACAGCAATCAATTGCGGTAGTATGGCAAATTATGAAATGCCTACCTATCAAGTGCCTATTATTTAGTTGGAACAGTTCAGAACGGTTGCGGTGCAAGTCAGAATGCGGAAACGCCAACGCCAACGCAGAGCGAACGAACTGAATTAGGTGCCTCAATAACCGATTGTGGCAAGGCCAGCACAGTGGGCAGCAACAAAGCAGCTGGCCAGCTGGTCAGCTGGAAAAAGATGAGTAGTTGGGCAGTCAATATGTTTGCATGTTGGGCGTGCTCATGAGCCATGCAATATGCAACACGAGCATCCCACTTATCAGCGCGGCATCTCTGCCAGATGCGGCTGATAAGCAGCAACAAAGCACAGCTGGAAGACAATACAATTTGTGGGCAGATTCATGGTGGCTACTGGGCGCTGGCTGGACTGAAAGCGAGCATGGAACAGAGGAGAAGCTCAAACGGAAGTATATTCATGTCGATGCAGTTAATTTGAGGAGTTGTATTGCCTTTATGAAAAAGCGAGTATATATGTCTGTATGTCCGTTTGTATGCACGCACGAATATGTATGTGACGAGATTCGTTATGCAACAGCGCACGTTTTGGTTTATAAACAAAATTAACGCAATGAAATAGGTTGTAACTACACTGGCGTTCTCGAATGACTTACCACCACTATTAAAAAAAAATATAAGGTAGAATTTTGTAAATTAATAAAACTATTTTTGCAAACTTTACAACCTGTGTAATTAAATGTTGCTATCAATTTTTAACCAACTTCCCGATGAGCTAGAGCCTTGAAACTTTAAATTTAACTCAGGGCCCGATGACAATGAAATATGAATTAGTCCGGTAGGTGGCGCAGGAGTCGAGGTGTTTCGAAAACGATGCGATTTGTTTCATATTTACAACGTGGAAACAAATAACTCCACAAAAAATGTAGTCGTTGGTGGTTGACTTTTTTTAAACCAATAATAAGTGTATTTAAATTTTTTTTTAAATTACTTGTTTTTTAAACATAGTTCATATGTACTATACAAACTAAACTGCATACCCGAAATTTTCCTAAAAATTTTGATCAAAAAGTTTAAAATTTTGATAAAATTTGATATTTTTTTTATTGTACAAAGTTTGAATCTTTGATTTATACAGTTTTCGTTATAATATGGAGTAGATTAAAAAAAAATTATGTTTTTATTAATTTACAAAATTTTACCTAATTAAAAAAAAAGTGCGCCTGGGCCACACTGGAGAAGTGAACTTACGTTACATATGCATCTAGTTTGTCTCGTAACGAATATGCATAGTACCTATATGTATACATACATATGCTTTTATATGGTTCAAAATTGTGAATAAAATGACAGACTAGTTAATATATAATGTTAAAAGCTTAAGAATATATTTTTTTCTTTCTATCCTTATCCCTACCTCTACCCTTTTCGTTCATCGATAGAAATATTGATAAAAATATCGATAGCAGTATCTATGAATATGTTCATAAATATATCAATAACAATATCGATAAAAATATCAATAAAAATATATATATATCATAATCGATATCAATGAAAATACCTATAAATATATCATAATCAAAATCGATTATAACGTCAATGAAAATATCGATAAGCATATCGAAAACAATATCAATATAGATCTTGTTCTATAAATATAACGAACATTCCGAAATAGTCTCGAATATCTCGAAATGGTCCCGTGACCACGGAATAGTCTAAAAAATCCTGATTTAGTCGCGAGAATCCCGAGATACTTAGTCTTGAGAATCCTGATTTAGTCCCGAGAATACCGAAAGTCCCTATAATCCCGAAATAGTTCCCAGATTGAGTCTCTTTATAACTATCTTTATATTAATCTTTCTTCCCCTATCTTCATCTTTACTTGTATCGTCTTTTTCTTAATATTTATAATTATTAACCGGCTTCAAAAACAGGAGAAGGTTATCAATTCATCGGAATATTTTTTTTTTATGTGTGTTACCGCATTACTTTGGATCACGTCAACCGATTTCGATAATACTTTTTCTATCGGTAAGGTAGTGTCTCAAAGGTGGTCCTATACTAATTTAAAGGTACTCCTAAATTTTTATATGAGCATTGAAGTCGGTTGTGTTTTTTGCTTAAAAATTACTTGTTAATAAAAACTATTGTGGAAAAACAACAATAATTTATAAATGGTAGAAGTTATAGCTGCTATTTCAGAGATCACATCTCCTCACCAGACTTCTTCAGTGGGATTCGATCCAGCAACCCCAGCTGACTGAGCCAGTGGCATACCCATTTTTATGTTTATTATATTTTTCATCTAAATATTCCCCTTCACCTTTGCTCTTATATATGTGAAGTGTTTAAATTTACCTTGATCTTCATTTTTGCCGTTATCTTTAAGCATCTTTGTTTTTGTTTTTAATTTTACCTTTGCCTTTTTCATTTTCTTCATCTACTTACTTTCACTCTGGTATTGGTCTTTATCAAGTCTTATTCTTTAACCGATTATTAGCACGTTTTGTTTAAATTAATATCCTGTGCATACATTTTGTATTTGCCAAATTACTCCCAACCACCCAAACGCCGCTAAAGAAGTTTCACTTCAAAAAAATAGTGGTGGTAAGTTATGCGTAACCGCCAGTGTAAAATTAAAACAAAGAAGAAAGCAACATAGATACGATAAAAAAAGCTTTAATGCCTTTGGTTTACAAATAATTCCTCTAAAAGTTAAACAGCAATTTTTGAGTTGTAAGTCAATAACTTTTACAACTAAATGTAGACAAGCATACCATTCAACTAACTCCGTAAATGACATATACCCAAAATTCAATTTATGGCTGCGTTTCTTTATACATTCCGGATAATCCCATTTCACAGCCAGAATATGAAATATACGTTAATATATAATATACGTTAACATATCATCAGGAACGTTCTAAAGAATAAATAAATAAAAAAGTTTATTCCAAACGTTCAGAATGAATCAGGAAACGCAGCCATATAAGACTGTCTCCGAACGGCTGATGGGTTTTGAAGAGAAGCAGAATTACACCCCCGATTTGCCATTGCCTGTAGGCGAGTAACTGCTCCTAGAAACTTTTTCCTAGATTTTTGGATGTGGCATAGACTAGGGATCGTACACATTTCTACCCACTAAATTACGGCAACCCAAATATACGCAAAAAATATTAATTACGTTCTTCATCATTTTTCGGCTGTAGACTTGTGTAAAACTTAATCTACGTAAAAAGAATTTATCCAGATGTAATAAAGTAAATAACGATGCGGTATGCAGATAATGGCAGCTCAAATGGCAAAAGTTTTCTTAATGTTGTCCACATACACTTGCTTCTTTATTCCGCTCTGAATGGAAAGCGTTAGTAAAAGCGTCACAATCCAGCGAATAAACCAAACTTTTGTGCGGACTCACTCACTTGCGTTCGCATAACAGACTTGCGATTATGAATGAAATTGATACATATTTCATGGCCGCTTTGTTACTTTGTTCTGGCTGCTTTGTTTGTGAATGTTAGTGTTATGTTTATATCTAACTATGGAAGTTTGTATTTATGCAGATGAAAAGAGAAATAGGCCACAGCAATTCAAGACACTTTAAAGGCTCGGAGGCAATAAGAGGAAATAATATACATAAAATACAGTTAGGAGAATGTACCCAGCTGGAATTTTTCGATGCAACACCTGGCTCAAATTCCTCAACCAAGATATAGATGATAGTACTGAAGCAGATCCTGGCAATAACAGACTATATGTAGATAGAAAAACTATTCTCATTGTAGATAAGTTTGCTTACCTAGGATCAAACAGAACTCAGATGAGCGCTTACGACGCTGAATAGATCCCGGCTAAAAAATCTTTACGCAACATCTTTATTCTGCACAGCATCTGGCTATTAATCGTATATTAATATTTTGTGGGTCTGCCTTAATAGCGATGGGCTAGTTTCTGGCAAAACAATTATTTATTAGATGATCAATCTTGAACTGGATCTGCGCGACACATCTTAACCGTCTCCAATCGGGGCCAAAATTTATATGAGGCTGAAAAAAAAACATTCTTTTGATTTTTTTAAGGACCACCCCAATGTACATGTGTAAGAAATATGTATTTACATACATATGTATATGCAAAGAGAAAGAAAGTTCATGCAATGTATTAATCATAAAAACATATAATAAAAAACTTAATACGGCACTGCAATGCTATCACTGGGCGGAAGTAAACAATTGTCTAATCGAGACATAATCGAAGCTGCAGGCCGAGATTCATGCTAGTAAATAGCGCAAGGAAGAGCAAAAAGCCTGCTTTGTTTGCAATTTTGCACACGCTCTTCCTATTATATGATACATGCCATTCATAGAATGCTTTACTTAACCTTATAACCACTTAATGCCGTGTTTATAAGTGCTTGAACTCATTAAGGAATCAATTTACATAAGTTTGCATCTCTATACGAACAAAGTTGCACATATTTTCTTTTTTTTTAATGAATTATTTCCTTACTTTAATTAAATTTTTATTCTTTTTTAATTTGACTTTCTTTTAATTTTTAGTGCTGTTTTAAAGTTAATTTCCCAAGTCTCAACTGCAGAGTATGGCTATTGAAAAAAGGAGATTACAACTCGAACTCAAAATAAGTACAAGCAAATGAAGGTAAAAAAGCAACAAGTAAGAAATTAACTTTTCCGATCACCCCATATTAAAGTTTTTGGAACTTATCTGAGCTCTTAACTGCAGTTAAGCTTTTGGTGGAAAATGGGCTATTAAAAAAAAAAAAATATATATATGTATGTATATATTTTTTAATTGGAGTTAGTTTTTAGAAACTTAATTTATTAATTTTTTTCTTTTTTAAAATTTAATTTTTACTTCTTTTAATTTAATTTTCTCTTAGCTTTGCTTTTATTTTTATAAAAAGAAAAATAAATATGTATGTGTATATATTTTATAATTTTATTTAATTTTAACAAAAATTTATTGCTAAAAGACAAACAAAATTACGCTAAGACCTCTTCGTTACCAGATCTTGTGTTTGCTTTAACGGGTTCCACGTTGGCCTGCAAACGCAAGCAATCTGCTAAATACATAGATACATATTGCCTTCACGGCCAGCCCTCAGCTGTCCGTTGATCGTTTGAGCGTCATCTAAGTCAACAAGTCGTTTAGGTCGTAACCAATGTGACCACTTTTTGAGTAATTCCTCAAAACGTGAGGAATTTCAGGAGCGCTTGAGTTTTTTTGAGGATTTTTATTTTGAGGAATTTTTGAATAATTTTCTCTCGACATATTTGCAGATAACAAATGCAACCATGTTTTACACAACAGAGTTGTTAAATCGCTCTGAAAATTTTTGAACAAAAAGCTTTCCGAAGTTTTATAAAGAGAGAAATACATCACACAATCGGCATTCTTCAAACCTACTTTTCCCATTTCACAATACACCATGCAAACATGACTCGTTCAAGCAAAGAATTTTAGTTTTCTTCCCGTTCACAATTTAAAGAGTTTGGTTTCCTTCGATTGTTCTCTCTTGCGTCCTCATTCGGGGAAAATTCCGTTAGGAATTAGGCGATTTTACCATACACAACGTAAGCGGTTTGACCAAACGTCAACTTGGCGTCCAGAAAATAAAAAAAATTTGATTTTTGTTCACATTTCCCTCAAACGGCTTATCAAACCTTCAAAAACCCCCATACACAACATAAATAGCTTTAAGAAAAGGGATATTTCGCTTGGTTTGTCAAGCCGCTTGTGTGGTGTTTTTCGCCCTTAAGCATATCTGCATTTGCTGCCAAATATTCAAAAGGTTATCGAAACCGCTTATCTTACGGCATTGAAATTTTGCACGAGAGCGAAAAAACGGGTTTGCTATGAAGGCATTGCCTTGATAGGCAGTATTTTTTCTAGCTATTATTTTACAAATCTGTTGTTTTAATAACGATTTTATGATTCTAATGCATAAATCTCGATGCCTAGAGTTCACGGCTACGAAATCTCATTTTTGTAACAATGGCGATTTAGGCGGTTTTGCAACTGGTCGATGGGCGGTTTTGCAAAAACATCGAGGATATACATTGCTCTTATTATATGTACTACTAGTATGCATTTTTTTATTTTTGAAAATGGGAATTTGGCTACTTTATTTGCTTACACATCACTATTTTTTTACCTAATACCGGGTAACGGTTCAAGTAATGAATTCAATTCTGTTTGCTAGTGGAAGAGAGGGGTGAGTCTGTACCGTCAAGTGGTTTCAAGTTTCCTGCTTTGCTTCTGACATTTTCGCAAATAGAAAACACAAAAGAGAATGAACCAGAATTGTTTTAAAGTACTTGAATCATGTAAGTCGGGTATAATAAAATTTGAAAAAACTAGTTTGAATATCTTTTTGGAACCATACTATGGAGTTAGTGATTCTACGTCGATGGAAGAAACTATTGATATAAACCAGGATTAGTAAAATTTTGGAGATTCTTGTATCGATGAGAAAGGACAAAGTTACTGAAAATCGCTATATAACAATTAGCTAATTCTTCAGGAACTAAACAAAACTAAAAAGTTCATATAAATAGCTTCGTCAATGCATTTTAAAATTATCCGATACTATCGATATTTATTATTATTATTATTATTTTATTAGATACAAACATACATGCTTGAGTCTAATTTAGGAAAAGAGTACTAGCTGCCAGGGCAAACTATTGAAAACATCGAATGGGATGACTATCGATAGTTTTACAGCTCTAACATGCATTGTTCGATCATAAGAATATTCATATTGATTCTTAATTAGATCCAGAAAATTATAGGAAAAAAGGTTTTAAATTAAAAGATTCTTCAGGTTCATGTAAGTTTCCAAATTAAAAAAAAAAAACTTATATCTCCATTACTAATACAGCCCTTTTTAATGCTTCAGTAGAACGTATATTTAGTAGTTTAAAAATGTGTAGGACTGACTTAAGGACCCAGACTGAGCACTGATATTTATAATTGCAGCAATATTAAATATATACAAAGCAAGGCATAAAAAATAACGCTGATACTTTGTTTGAGCCGCAAGAACAAATGTACGACAACAATGAATTGGATAATGTAATTAATTTTTCTACTAAGTACATATCTGTAATAAGATTAATTTGTTCGGATTTTTCATTTGTTTTTGAGGAATTTGGTAATTTTTTTGTGGCAACACTACATAATCTAGTCACAATCTCCTAGTAGAATCGCAATTCATTGCCCCTACATACATATGTATGCATGTAAATAAGTATATTAAATAAATGAGTACTTATGTGCATACTGTTTGCATTTGGATAGCTTTTAATGAGTAAATGCCTGATTATGGCAACTTAACTTAACGGAACTTAGAACTTAGAAAATCAAAATGAAACAGATTTCAACGTGGCAACATCCATTTCCGAGAATCATTAAGTGAGAGCCCGTAAGTTACGTTAAGTTGCCATAAACAGACCATAAGACGTAAATAAAACAAAAGTGTGCAGGAAAATGGTGTGTCTCGTGGATTCTTAACTGAACAGACCGCATCGCGGTGAAGGGTTGTTGCTTGTTGCGGAAAATCATTTTTGACATCAAACATGACTTTCAGCTTGTTACTTGCCTACATAAATACATGCGTCGTGTTGACGTTGAGATTAATTTCCCTTCTTCATTTCATTCATAGTTTGCCTTTCCTTTTCGACAACTTTCAACTTCTTGTCTTGTTAGCTTGTCTCTGGTTTTGAGTGTGGACTGTGAATATGCGATGGCTGGTTACTTGCATCAGATAATTTGCATCATTCAACGAAATGCCAGAAAGTGGTTTGGCTTTTGTATGGTAATGCGCCTGTGCTAGTGCTAGACGATGTTTTATTATTACTGGCATACAGGTTAGCACTGTTTGAAGTGAATAGAAATTTTATGAATGTGACAAATACAATACATAAGAATCAATAACTGGGAGACACATTGGTAAACGGCTAAAAAGGTTGAATCAGAACAAAGGCGTACTGTCTCTTTGCGTGAAGCGAGACAATGAATATAATAGCGGGTTTGGAGGAGGAATAGGGCAAATTTTTGGATTTCTTCCAGAGTGACATTCATTGCACGAAAAATTATTGTAGTACATTTTCATTTTTTTACTATATCGACTGCTGCGTAGAATATCGACCTATCTCGGCAGCCAGTTCGAAAACGCCCTATCTCAAAAAACTTTTCAAAAACGTCCTATTTCAGAATTTGATTGAAGAACGCTCTATTTCAGAATTCGTTTCAAAAACGCCCTATCTCAGCTGCCGATTCAAAAACGCCCTATACCAGCACATTTTCAATACATTTTCGAGTGAGATAGGGCATTTTTGAATTGAATTCTGAAATAGGGCGTTCTTCAACCGAATTCTGAGATATGGTGTTTTTTCAATAAAATTCTGAAATAGGGCTTTCTTGAAAAGTTGTTTGAGATAGGGCGGTTTCGAACTGTATGCCGAGATAGGTCGATCTTCCACACAGCAGTCGATATGTTCTTGCTGCTGTTTGATAAAACGCCTATTTTTAGAAGTCATCAAAGTCAAAAATGAACAAATATTCAAGGTGTGGATGTACCGGAAATCCATTCTTTTAAAAGAGAAATACATGCTTTTAAAACAGATTCGGATTCTGCGGACAAAAATACTTTATTTTTATCAGAAACGTTTCTCTGGAATGAACTTCCGGTATTTTTAACCCACTTCCGGCCGAAAAAGGAAGTCGGTAATACGACCAAAGGTTAAAGCTGATTTTCCAACCAATGTCTTTTAGGATTCTAAGAACCATGTGCACACGATTAAAGGGGCCTATCTTCATTGGTTGATTTTTGGCTGCAGGGGAAAGTGCTTATTTTAGCCATAGCGCATTCTTGCAAAACCGCCAATTTCGGACATATAACGTTTTCAAATTGGCGATTATCAGCACAAACTGTCCTTTCCAGTATTCCCCACACATTTTCCATTGGAATGAGGTCACGAGAACACAAGGATCCGAATATTGCTGGTTTGCAAGCAGCATTTTGCCTCCCTCTGGTATGAATTGCAGACAATGCTCACTGCACTCAATAAGTAATTTGAGAGTGCTCAGCAGATTGGGAATATAGTCTTAACCCTTAATTTTATTTGACCAGAATCTTGATTGTGACGGCTGTTTCAAAGACTTTTGTACTGGATTTATAATTATGCAGCGGAGTGTATATGTATGTACGTGCACATATATACCACCTGAAAAAAGCCCTGATAAGCGTTAAAATGTACTTTGTCCATTCATCTGACCCAAAATTGCATCATATCGGTCCGGCAAAAGCCGCTCAGCTGAAGAAAATATGTTTTTTACTATTCTCATGGTCCAGCAATGTGGACACAGTGGATGACTATATGTAGTTCGTCCCTATGAGCTCACTGATGTACAGTCCGAGCTAGGCTTAGCCATATATTTGTCTTCGCCAATTCAAAAGCAGTGTAGTTAATTGCATGGAAACCACAGTGTCTCGATGGCGACATCATTTCAAGCTTGCACCATTTTGCTACGCATTTCAGTGTGAACTTAAATTGATGGAGGATCTTAAAGTGTTACAAATTATTTCCAAGGGTTTAGAGCAGCTTGGTTGCAACTACAGATATAGATTTCATGTTCGCGCCAGCTTTCGTCAATACGCTGTGCTTTAAGTACTGCAAAGAACTTGGATTGTAAAACCATGGCAAGTGTACCTTAATCGGAAAGGCGTCTGAGAGAAAACTTGGGGTCTATTTTCAGTTTAGAATTCGTAGGTATAGAAAATTTTTATTGAGTTCCCCAAGAAAATGTCTGGAGCTCCTCAATGCTCACTTGCAGGAAACCATACAATGTAATATCTTCCAAAAGAGATTGCGGATTAGAGAGAGAATTTGCGGCCAAAAATAAAGCATATTGTTCTGGTAACCTTCTGACTGACTGACTGTGGAACTCCGATCGTCCAGCCACAATCTAAAACATTATACCCACTGCTTTGAAACCCGTTTAAATAAGAAACAATGGTTTTGACTACGGTTCTACGTTATCATACTCCAGTAGCATAAGTGGTGATCAGTCTGACTAAAGCTGTATACCGAAAGTACCATAACCGATCTCAAACCTCAATGCTCGCCGACCTTGTCCGGAGACTTTTAGCATTCGATTTGTCTTCAGCTCGGCAAGAGTTTTCCACACCAGCTTCCTATCTATAGGTACCCTTACATATTTCACTTCCGGGGAAATACATATGTTATAGTCTGTAAACTCCGAAAGGTTCATACCTTCCAGTTTTATTTTTCGCATAAACAAGGGTTTTCTTGCTAGACTTGATAGCATGACTATTCAAAGCGGATCATTCATTCAGTCCACGCCGTCTGGGTGCAGAGCACATAGAGACGGAATTAGCATTTTTAAACTTCCTCATAATATCAATAAAGTCTCCGTTGTGTAAATACCTCCCTGCAACCAACTCGTCTTGATCTGTGTTGCAATCGCTCTGGTATGTACGTTGGTAAGTACTCAGGGGCATTTCTCAAAACCTTTGATGTAAAGTAATTTTCGATCGCGCGATGCCGTATCTTCAGCATGAGTGATACCAGACTGAGTGGCCTGGACTTTAACTAATAAACTCCAAAGGGTGTGGAAATGGAGAATCGCATAACAGATCTAATTGGAGCACTTATAAGATTGTCTTCTCGACAATTATAATAATAATAATAGATTGGCGCTTACACATATGTTAGTGTTTGGCCGAGCTTCTCCTCCGATTTGTGGCGTGCGCCTTGAAGTTGTCACACAAAGCGGAGGGACCTAAAGTTTTACGCCGACTCCGAACGGCGATTGTATTTTTATGAGAAGCTGTTTTTCATGGCAGAAATACTCTCGAAGGTTTGCCATTGCCTGCCGAGGGACGACCGCTGTTAAGAAAAAACCTTTTTCTATATTTTTTTGCGATGTTGCTTTGACCAGGGCATCGGCTAAATCAACTAGGATGAAAAACCTCAAACGACCAATTTTGTGAAATTCTAAATAAGATGTCAAATAATATTTTTTTCAATCGGGTTTTTGTAAGGAAATTTAAGATTATGTTTAGATAAACAAGATTAATTTTATATCTGCCATTTTGTTGGAATTCTTATTTTTATTGATGGCCCTTGTTTTTGCAAAAATTTACTTCGTATGAGAAACATCTGCTGTGAGCCATTTAAATTTCGTAAATACATAGTTTTCATCAGAATATCAGAAAAGTTTAAAAAATAGTTTCCACGTGCCAAGCATATTCGCCAATTAACTTACGTATATATGTATGTGCATACACATAATATGTAATGTGACCTTTCATATGTACATAGCAGGGATGGAAAATCAAAATTTCAAATTGTACCTAATTTGACAATAGAAATGTACCTTTTTTGCTGTCAAATGTACCTTAAAAGTAGCTCACGATTTTTTTTAACTTGTTTATTATTTTCAGACAATTGGTATTCATTTAAAATTTCATAAATTTATACATTATTTGCATTAACAAGAAAGTGATTAATATATCAATACAGTTGAATTAATATTCATAAAAATTCAATAAAGATATACATACATATGTATGTACATTGGGGTGATCTAAAAAAAGGAAAGTCGGAATTTTAATGCTCTCACTCTCTAGGATTTGACTATACCGAAAAATTGTTTTAATTGGAAATCAAAAAATACTTAAGGGACGCTCAAAGCGCTCAAAATTTTTATGTATGTATGTATTTTAAATTGGAAAAACACGTTTTCGTAGAAATGGTATACCATTTTAGAAAATCAATATTTTTCGATCGTAAAACTATGTTTCTCTTTTGTAGATTTTCAAAAATATTACCCAATTGTTTACTTAACCACTTTATATTATTAACTATTTCTTACAGGAGCCATAAAACCCTTAAAAATGCAATGGCTAGTATTATAAATGGTAAAATAAGCAATTGGATATTATTATTGGCAGTACCTTAAAGAGAAACAACGTTTTCCGATAAAAAAATATTGATTTTACAGAATTCTATACCATTTCAACGAAAACTTATTTTTCCTCATATAAAATACATGGAAAGCTTTGAGCGACCTCTAATTTCTTTTAATATAAAAATAAAAACAGGGTTATAATTTTTTTCGGTGTCACTCATTCTTTCATTTTATTTCACCCTGCTTATAAACTGTATGTTTTTAGCAAGCTTTCTAATAGTTACATTTGAGTTAACAAGTGTGAGAATTACATAATTATTCAAAAATATACTGAAAGTGAAAGTACTTAAAAAAGTATTTAAGAAATGAAGTTTTCTATTTTTTTTCACGTGCAACGTAGTCTTAAATATGGATATTTATTTGGCTATCGTCTAATTGCACCTAAATTGAGCTCAGTGTGCCGAATGTACCTTTTGGTTCGAAAATGTCGGAAAAGGGTACAATTGTACCTACTTTTCCATCCCTGGTACATAGATAAATAGGAGGTTAGTCAGTCAACACCTGCACAGCACGTTGCCGCAACATGTTGCCTGCTGAGCGACAAAGGTAACGAGAACGCTTAAAAATGCCCCACAATGACCGCCACACGCCCATAGAATTCGAACAAAATCAAAGTCAACTGAAAAAACAATAAAAGTATAAGTAAAGAATAGTAACGCAGAGAGAACAAAAATATGTATATGTATGTACATTTATATTGTTGATGCCAGTAGCGATGAGTTTGTTGTTATTTATAACATTTATCGCATACAACGAGGCTCGTAAAAATTTATTGCCTCAGGTCGCGGATGCTACGAAATTTTTCATTTTCACATCTGTTAAGAAAACTCTATACCGATGCATATATGTACGCATACACAAATATAATGTGCATACCCACATGCATATAGTATGTATGTATGTTAGGGCGGGTCAATTTGCATGGACGATTTTTTCGACTATGCCTTACTGCCACAGGCGTTTTGTATAGTATGCATAACGCTCGTATTTTTTTTACAAAAAACCGTATGTTACTGCGAAAAATCCCGTTTCTCAGTATCTTCATTTAAAAATGAAATAATTTTTTACAGTACATACAGAAGTTTATGAAACAGTTTCCAATAAAAAATTAATTCCTAATATTACATGTGTGTACCATTGTACACCCTGAGACAAAGTTATATGCCTAACAAAAGCCATGTATGTAAATACAAATTTCTCACTTTGTACAAAAATTGGAAAAATTCAAACAAGTTGCACAACGACAATATTCTAGAAAGAATGGAAAAAGAAAATAAAAATACCGTCGGCAAAAAAGAAAATATCCAAAAATCAACGCGAATTCTTAGCCCGTTGAAACTTACACCTTATTGTTAATAAGCTACACAGCTTGAATTTTTCTAAAAATTGTAAATAAAAAGTTTGTTGTGCAATTTTTTTAATTTCTCTACAAAGTTTGAAATGTGGATTTATATGGTGCTAAGTATTATATAATTAACTAGACTTTAATAGAAGATTAATGAACATTAAGCAAACGAAAGGAAAATAGCCAAACTGGTCAAGATGTTTTGTCGCTATTTTTGTATATAACAGTATATATATGCATTTTTATAACGTGTTTCCACAAACACTGTATTAAAAAATTGAGGCAGCAAAAAAATATAAATGCAGTATTTTGAAAAAAAAGGAGTATCCGTTTTTGGAATTAAAAAAAAAGTTTTATACTGCCAAAAAAAGGATAGATTCGAGCGTTCAGTATTCAGCATTCTTAACCCCTCCTTCATTTAGCCATCTAAAGCGTAAAAAAGAGCCAAAGCAGACCATAATTGGGTAGGTATTATAATATTTTCACTCAAGCAGAAGCATTTCTTAGCAAGAAATTAATACCCATTATGAATTTCAACCAGATCGTACAATACATTCGGGCTTTCTAACTGTCCCCACTTTTACGATAGTGTATTTTATCACGCAAGTATCTAATATACATATGTACATTATGAATTTGAACCTGATCGGACCATAAAAAAAAGTTTTCAAAACGAATGGGCTCAGCGCCACCTAGCGCAAGAAATGTCCTCTGAAAATTTTACTAAAATCTATCAAGTAGTTTCAAATACTTATATGAACAAAAGTACATATGTTAGGATGTATCACCAAACAAAGTTGCGGTTCTTCCACCGGAATTGTAAAATCTTCCGCCAAAATGTTTCGGAAAAATAGCAAATATCTCATTAATTTGATTTCGTTGATACAATTTTTAACATTTTTATACAGTCATTTTGTGTTTAAACTCTTTTTTATATTTCCTATGTAAAAACAGTACCGATAATTTTTTTATGGAGAGTGATGCACCCTAATGCACATATATAGAGTTTGGAAATTTTATACCTGGCGATCTTAGGACTCAAACGCGATACCTTTGGTCCGAAAAATTCGAGAATTGCGGCTTTGAAGTTAACGTGTGAATTTGATTTTTATGTTTTTGGCAACTTTGGCCAACTTTGAAGTACTCGTAGATTTATGAAAAATCGAATGCTGGTAGAAAGCAACGGTTTATTGCATTGGAAATAGCGTAAATTCAATGGCTAAAAATATAAGTCAGTTTTTCCGATGGAAAGTTTTACGACAATGTGCGGAAATTAAATGTTTATTTTTCAAATAATAACTTCCGACTCAAAGCAATACATAGTCATTGGCCTACATATTAATGCCCATACATGCATATTTATGTACAAGTATGTGTGTATTTAGTTTACCTCAATAGTGGAAAAAATTTGAACTTAGAATAGTAAAAGTGGAAAATAGAAAACGCATTTTTTGTATAATCCTAGAATCAACTTATTTTATTTACTGTTATGAATGTGTGTATGTGCATACTTACATACATATATTAACTGTATAAATAATGATCATACATTCACGGCTAAGACGTGACATTGCTCGAATGAATAAGCCACCCACGCATGAATGGAGTTTGTATGAAAGTAATGCGCTGCTCATTGTTTGTCTTTCGTCTGCTTTTTATTATTAATGATTTCTTTTTGTTTTATTATTGTACTCGTAATTTTAAATCTAAGGATAATAAATTTACTTAAATTTTATTTATGCAGACATACATACATAAATAATTCTCTTATGCACTTCATAAATATGAGTGAATGGTTCGCCTATTTTTACGGTTACATAGAAGGCAGTGCAGGCAAGAGAACTTTGGTGGGCGTTTCGGGTGATTTCACAATATTTTCGACGAACTTGGAAATTTGTAATAGCTGCTCACTTGGAAATATGCATATATACATACATATTTATGCACATTAAAATTCAGACTAAAGCAGTGACGGAGTATAGTGTCGTAATATATGGATATTCTACACAAATGAAAACCAAAAATACAACAGAGATATTTGAAATTTTTTTACTTCTCCAATGTTATGGCACTCCAAAATTATAATTTTAGAAATATCCCAGGAATTGTTTAGTGTAGCTGCATCTGTAAATATGCAACATGAACGGTCGTTCAGGGTTTTTGCGAAAACAATTCTCAAACACTTAATGGTTTTAATCGTTCTGGATGCTTGAACATTAAGATGTACTCACATTGAAGGATATGGATGTTTATAGACTAACGTAAGGGCTAACATACAGAAGTAAATCGCGAACACAGTGAAATATCGAGCAATCAGGTACCTACATAATTAATTATTCAATATACTTATTAAATAGAGTTTCAAAGTTTATAATACACATATTTGCATATTTTAATAGATAAACAAATTTAAACGCTTTCATTTATATTTCCGTGTCGATGTCTTAGTTAAAACTGTTTTAATTATTTTTTAATGCATCTATGCATTTACAAATCCTTAATTGAATATAATGAAAAAATATTGCTTATTAAAGACTAGATGCAATTTGCAATGTTAGAAATAACATAAAGGTAATTCAACTTTTTTGACGAGTTTTTCATGGGCTGTTGCCAATAATGCAAATAATTTACGGGTACTAATTAAAAAATTGGCGCATGCATGAATAAAAACACGTAAAAGCATACACTAAAAGAGTTACTCAAAATGTATTTTGTGTAAATGCTATTGTGTAAAAAAGGTTATCGAGTCTAAAATTATGCTTAAATGTCGACAACGGCAGGCATTTCGCTTTTAGCACATTTTTTTTTATTTGAGTATTATAGAAGGGCTTGGAGTGTTATTTTTGGTCTTTAGGTTCTTTTTTTTGATGATTTCATCACCCTTGGTCGAACTTGGTTTGGATATAACTGGTGTCGGCATTGTGCCATTTCTCGTCTCTTTTTCTGTTTTGTTTTTTTTTTTTAACAAATATGCATTAAAAATAATATTTATGACGGCATTCCTCTTCTTTAATTACATGAATTCATGACTACGAACTTCACACCAGATATTAAAATCAGAACTTTTTCAAAAACACTGACCCTAAGCAAACAAATTTTATAAAAATCGACTAATGTTTGAAGCCGACCACCTCACACAGCATACACTGAGCCAAAAGCACAATGGTTTTTTCAACCAAGTTATGGTTTGATTTTTTCATGGTCAATAAGCCGATTGTAAGAAATGTGATTCAAGTTGAACATTTGAGAACAAATTCGTATGTATGGCAGTGGCTGAATGAGCTGACGTGCTTGCTGTTATTTGTTGACTTCCAGCAGTACGAATGCCGTTAGCGCGATACATAATTTTCATTTTATTTTTTCTGTTTTTGGTTTTTCTTAATTACGGAAAAGCCTCTGTGAAGTGCAGAGCCAAATCAAACGACGATTAAAATTGATTCAAGTTGAACATTTGAAGACACATTTATAAAGCGGCGGTAGCTGAGTGTGTAGAGATGCTTGCTGTTAGTTGCTAATCCCGTCAGAGGCAACATTTTAAAATGACAATAAAAATGTTTGTTTTGTATCCCCGAATTATGAAAAATCATCTGTGAAGTGCAGAACATAAACTTATTCAAACGAAAAATCGCCAACCAACAATTATGTTAATGTAAACCAAATTGTGGATAATATTACGAAATCATTGTTGAAAATATCAACCAAGGCATTGTTAATATTAACCAAAAACCACGTTGATTCCTTTTCAAGTTTGAGTTTGGCAATAGTAATCAATTTTTGGTTGATTTTTCTCTTAGTGTAAGCTTATTATCTCCCATAGTTATAGCTTATAAGCATTAGTTTAGTATTATACATTTCCTATCTATTGCATTTAAATATACATGTGTAACCATTAGGGTGATTGACTCGCTTTTTATAAACCGGTTCCCACCGGTTTTTTGGACATCTTGGTTTTTCGAATATCGAATAGACCGCATTTTTTTATCACTCAAACCGATTTTTTATTTCATACAAATCTTGACCTCTCAATAAAACTCTTGATCTCAATAAATGAATTTTTGGCGCTTAGATCTTTTTTACTGGTTTGGCCGTGCTTCTATTCCAATTCGTGTTCTGCATCTTGATGTTGTGACACAAATTGTAGAGAGATCTAAGCTTTTATTCCAACTCTGAAGAAGCTTTTTTATGGCAGAACTATACTCGGAGGTTGGCCATTGTATGCCGAGGAGCGACCGCTATTTGAAAACAGAAATTGAACCCCGAACCTCCCGATCGGCAGTAGGCACGTCTAAGTACTCGGCTACGGCGGCAAGAGCACTTACTCAAGTCCGAAAAAATGCAATAATTTAATGCTAAAATGAGACCAAACTCGAATTTTTCATTGTTTTACTTTTGATCTAAAAAAACCTTTGAATTTATTTTGCTTTGCTCTTTTCTAAATAAAAGCAATCGTTACTGTTAATAGTTTTTCTGTAACTTTTGATCAAGACTTCATACAAGCATAAGCATTTTCACTGTATGAAAACTATGGCAAATAAAAGCGGTTTAACTGATTTTTTCTCAATTTTAAAATCGCAAACCGGTTCTTTTCAAATTGCAATTTTTCGAATAACTCGAAAACCGGTTTTGGAAAAAAATCCGAATAATCGAGCACCCTAATAACCATGGAAAATGACTTAATACCAGTGTTCCAACGTCAGTTTTTTCCAGCTAGATTTAGCCTTTTTATTTGGGTTTAACCGGAAAAATCTAATTTTTTACGTTTTTCTTAAAGTTTTGTGGAGTCTAACGTCTGTGAGATTTCATTCTAGGTACACAAAGTTTTTCACCTTAGCTTAGCAGTGATTTCGCTGTGCTAATCTTTGTTTTCTTGCCCGTTTAAGCTTTTCTCTGGAAAAGTGATGGAATTTGAGAACTTGAATTTGTGCCGAATTTAGACCAATGTGCCAATTGCCACTGCCAAAAATTTGCAGAAGTTTTGTATTTTTCTAAAATGGAAAATTATGGACTTGCAGATATGAAATCAGGTCAAATGAATGTATTTAGCCAAATTAATAGTGCCAAATATCAGCCGATTGCGCCTAAAGTGGCACGTGGAGTAAAATATACGGGGGAAATATTTAGTACAAATGTGAGTACTTCTATACTTCTTCATCGTTGCTTCATACCAGTGCAACATAAAGATTTTTCAAAGCAATCCCAAAGTAATTACCTGCTAGAAAAGAAATAAAAGGAAATATTGAATCAAAAAATATATAATATGGAAATGACTTTTTATTTACGTAGCTATGTATTAATATTCAGAGTTCTGCTCTAAAATAAACATACACTAAATTGACCTTCAGGTAATTTTTTAGGGGTCGCCTTTTCACATTTTATTATAAATATTTTATCGAATTTGTTGCCCTCAATTTGTTTGATTACGAGTTTCGAAATATTTTGCAAACAATTTTCAAAGAAAAAACTAAAAATAAAATAAAATAAAACTTTTTAATATACAACGCTTTTATAAATGGACTAAAAAGTAGAAAATAATATTTCTCAGTCCCATAGAATTTGTTTTGATAACTTTTGATTTTGAAATTTTAGCAAAAGTCATTATAAACAATTAATGACATTGAAAACGAAAAACGTGGACCGCATGCAGTACAAAGCATTCAATTTCATTGACAATAGTCAAGCTACATAACATTCTACAGCGAAAGTACAAATTTGAGATCGCTTTTAAGCGGTCGTTATTCATATGCCCACATACATACATATGTTACTTTTCATATCAATTCAAGTGTATTACATGCGCCCCACGCTTTTCATTTTCAATGTCATTAATTGTTTATAATGACTTTTGCTAAAATTTCAAAATCAAAAGTTATCAAAACAAATTCTGTGGGACTGAGAAATATTATTTTCAACTTTTTAGTCCATTTATAAAAGCGTTGTATATTAAAAAGTTTTTTTTTTATTTATTTTAGTGCATATTTTTAACTTCTTCTGGCGAGGCGACATCTATCTCTAGAGTTTATCTAATTGTATGTCTCTGATATGATACCTACGACGAGGTTGATATCTAGACTAGGTTTGCCATAAATACCTTTGCTATATTTATAGTATAAATTGGTGGTCTGGACATACAACATTGCAAGTTGATAAAAGCGATGTAAAAAAAATAGCCGTTATTATCTTTTTCCAGGATTAGATTGCAAGTTGTTTGTTTTTATTTTCCTGAAAATTAAGTAATGATTAGGCGATTCCCTTATGTTTGAAAACTAGGGGCGAATTATAGTAAAACTGCGTTTAAAGTTTGTCTGTCTGACGTCAGGTTAGGTGTTGGAATTCCATTCAATGCAATATAGAATAACAAAATGGTCACCAGATGAAAGAGCAAATTCTGTAGATTGTTCACAAGGACGAATAGGTATTGAAAATTCCCTTTTAATAAATTTTTGTCTACTAAACTACTAACTACTACTAAAGTTAGAAGCACTATAGTCCTTAACATATCGTCTTCTCAGAAAACGCATGTCGAATGTTACAAAACACGGTTTTGAGAAAATTGATTTTGAAGTTTAAGTTCGAATTTATCCGAAACTGTACGGTAGATTTTTGTAATTTTTGAAGGAGACGTAGTTGGTGTTATTAGTTTTGATTTTCCATATTTTTACATTTAATATCTCTTAACGTTAATGAGAAAATTGACTTTCCATTCCGTATACATTTGTCGTAAGTAGCGTTTACTCACCACTTTGTTTTGTCCATAGAACATACGACAATACTAAAGTATCTATTTCAACGACGATGGTATCATTTGATGAAAAAACCAGACATATTTATTAAATAATGATTACTTATTAGAAAAAACATAACAAAAACATATTCATGTATTTATTAAAAAAAATCTGTACATCTCTTATGCTGTAAATATGTTACGAACATACGTTTTCTTTATTATTTAATTATTCAGTCTTTGTACATTTTTATTTCTTTCATTTCATTGGAGACTCAATGCAAGCTAAAATTTAAAAACTTAAAATTTTAAAATTAGTTACTTAGTTTAACTTCCCATTTTAATTGTGTCGTTATAGTAGAGGACCATCGAATTGTCGTAAGTTCAAAGTTTTGCGATACATACGACAAATGTTTTATGATTAAAAAAAAGATTACATTTATATGGGAATTTGTCGTATGTGACGCATTTTCAGCACATACAACAAAAGGCATATCCAATCATTAATATTATGTAACATACGACAAAATGCGCACGAAATATCTCGAAAACTAAGGGAGATATAAAAAAATGGATTGCAGAAATCAAAAGAGCATGTCCAACTTAGTAAATCTGCATCAAAATCCCAAAATCGTGATTTTGCACATTCGTCATCCGTTTTCTGAGGCGACGATATGTAGTATAGTATTTAAAGTAACTATTGGAAATTTACAAGGATGTTCAAGTATAAAATTTGAAAATGACCTTTTCAATACCTCGGCTGGATTCTGCAACTGTGAGAATAAGCAGTGTACACCGAGTGCTAAACTCACAACCCAAAACTCGCGGAGTAAAATTCACACTTCCTGAATCGCAAAATGAAAAGTGCGCACAATTTTCAGTGTATACTTGAAAACTCACAGTTACAGATTCCAGCCCCAGGTCCTGGTTCACAAAAATATTTAATTTTGTTCAATTCCACAAAATTTTCTCTTCCATTTGATATCCATATTATTATTCTACACTGAACAAATGGTTAGATAAATATATTTTTCTCAACACAAGATTTGGTAACTATAACCAAATCATCTAACTATTGCCAAATGATATAACACAGCTCTATTCTAGGAGTAAATTGAACAGAATTTTTTTTAATATTTTGTGAAGTAATCAAAAACTTGAAATTTAGAAGTCATTAAAAAACATGTAAAAAAGTCTAAGTTCGGGCGGAGCCGAACATTAAATACCCGGCGCAAGTATACATTTTTTTAAGTTTTCCACCTTTCCGAAAGCTACCGCTACATGATAAGCCGGGGTGTATACATTTTAAGTAAATTAGCGTCCTTAAATTTCGACATATTGAAATTTCAAGCATTTCTGAAATTTATTGTTATATGAAAAGCGGCCGTAATTTAAGACCGATTTCAACAATTTTCAACGGTTTGCTTTTATGTGGCAAGCACAATAATCATACCGAGTTTGGTACAAATTGCTAGAACGGTTAGCGAGATACATATATGTAATCACAAGTGGGCGGTGCCACGCCCATTTTCCAAAATTTTATCATAAACGTATTTCTTGGTAAAGAATTGTTGCAACCATCAATTTTGAATAAATTAGCTTTGATATTTACTGATTTATCGAAGATTTTGTATTTCTCGAAATTACCGTTATATGGAATGTGGGCGTGGTTATTGTCCGATTTTAAAAAGTTTCGGCCATTTGGTATGCTGTACCAGGACCAAAACCTGTGCCAAGTTTGGTTACCAAGATATACACATGTAACCATAAGTGGGCGTGGCTACGCCCATTTGCCAAAATTTTAAAATATTCTTATTTTTCGTCTAAAACTCATTGTAAATATCAATTTTGAGTGAATTATCTTCAGTAGTTACTAAAATATCGCAGTTTTCGTATTTCAGAAAATTACCGTTATATGAGAGGTAGGCGTGGTTATTGTCCGCTTTTTTAAGTTTTCGGCCATTTAGTATGATGTATCAAGGCCAACAACTGTGCCGAGTTTGGAAGAAATTGGTGCAGCGGTTACCAAGATATACACATGTAGCCATAAGTGGGCGTGGCTACGCCCATTTGCCAAAATTTTAAAATATTCTTATTTTTCGTCTAAAACTCATTGTAAATATCAATTTTGAGTGAATAATCTTCAGTAGTTACTAAAATATCGCAGTTTTCGTATTTCTGAAAATTACCGTTATATGGGAGGTAGGCGTGGTTATTGTCCGATTTCGCCCATTTTCAATACCATCCTACGCCCAAAAGAAGTTCACGTACTAAGTTTCATTAAGATATCTCAATTTTTACTCGAGTTATCGTGTGCACAGACGGACAGACGGACGGACGGACGGACGGACGGACAGACAGTCACCGCTTAATCGATTTCTCTTTTCATTCTGATCATTTATGTATACATTTGTCTATATCTATCTCGATTCGTTTTGCCTGTTACAAACAACCGTTATGTGAACAAAGTTATAATACCCTTGTGCACAAGTGCGCTCGGGTATAAAAAAAATCGGGCGTCTGAGAGAAAAACTAAACACGTAGTTTTACTATGTTTGGCTCCTACTTCCCGACTATTTATGTTGGTGTTTTTTTTTGTGCAACATTTACTGTCGCACGGTATAATTGACAGTTCTCAGATCTTAACCTTTCAATGATTTACTTCATAAAATTGATTCAATTTAAATTTCTGTTTCAACTCTCTCATAGGTACCATTTCTGCCAAATTTTCACGCTACATAGCGCCACAAGCAAAACGCGCAAATCATCGGATATTTTGTGAATCCATTTTCGTATTGTTGACAATGCGCTCACACCCATGTAAGTGGTCAGCAACAGTTTTGATCGTGCCAATAGATAATGTCACTTCGCACTTGATTAATTAGCAAAGGTTTGCTTTTTCGCCATGTTTCTCACGGCAACACTTGGCTTTCCTTTCACGAATAGTGTTTTTCATGCACACTGGCATATAAAAATTGTATTCCCAAAAAAAGTAAGTGATGTAATAATGATATCGCCGACACTTGATCAAATACTCTTAGGAGATAACTTGTGAATTACTTATGAAAGTGCATACACACATACAGTGACTCAAAAAAGTGACCATGTGTTGATTATTATTTTTTTTTTTAATTTTTTAAGTTTTTTTGTTATTGTTCTGTAAAAATATTGTCCAAGCTTTAACCAAAACCATATAAATCACTGTTTCAAGCTTTATAAAAATTTAAGAAAATTAAAAATTTCAACTTTTAAATTTGAATTTTTAGAACATTTTTGGGTATGCAGTTTTATAGCCCATACAATTTTAGTCTAATAAAGTGCAAGTGTCAAACGGCTAAAGAATCCCGTTGATTTGTGAGGTTTTTTTTGGTGGCAGATTTTGCACTTTTTTCAATATAAGCAAGCATTTCTGCAGAAAACCCTTTGCAACAAAATTTCAAAAAATCAACGCCAGTTTTTGTAAATAGCACTTGTTATATAAAAAAACCGCAAAAGCAGGGAACACTTGTTAAACTGTCCAAAATTTTGTATAAATTTTGAAACTGTGATTTTAAGGTTCTGGTTAAAACTTGGACGGTGTTTTACAGAAACATAAAAAAAAAAATTTTGCTCGAAAAACATAACGAATATTTCAAATAAATTCAATGCGTGGTCACTTGTTTGAGTCACTGTATGTGTGTATGTATGAATATAGTATGTTTGTGAGTAAATATGTTTTGGTTTATTTAGCAGGCATGTAGATACATATGTATAAATATTTTAGCGACACATGTAGATACACAAATTAACATCACTATGCAAATTGTCGTCGACGAAATTTGGCGCGTACGCCAACTGAATTCATTATTTTATGAAAAAAATTGAGCTCTTGAATTTTTATTTCGTTCATAAAATATGCGATGCAAGCCAAATGCGCGTATAATGATGTTTGTCTTCGTTAAGGTGCACAGGTAGTACAATTGCATTTTTGAAAGCTTCGTGATTGATTTGTTATAAGTAATTGACATCTGACGTAATCTACGAATGTTTGTATGTATGTAGATATCCGTATGCAGTGGCAATGATTTTTCAAGCGTTTTGTATGTATATTTGCTCAAAACAACGTTGGCATGGCAAAAGTCTGAAGCAACGCAAACGTAACATTAGCGCAAACCCGAAAAAATATCGCCAACGACGAAAAGTGGCAATAATTTTTAAATTAATGATCGTCGTGCGTGCCCCTTTTTATATATATTGTAGAAGTATATTCAAATAAATTATTAAATACCGACTAGTACGCTCGTTAAAAGAGTGCTTACCGCATTTTAAATGAGTTGAGAATTTCCGAAATAGCAAATACACTGCGTAAGCATTATTAATATATCAATTAAATCAGTTTTTATTTTTTATTTGTCACTTAAAGAAAATTGAAAAACACCTACCCAACCAGCGCCAAAACAATGAGTCATCTATTCAAGAGCAAAAAGTCAAAACGTTAAGTCGAAACCAAAAAAAAAAAAATATTCATAAATTCTCGATTTCATACTTTGAAAGCCACCAAACGACCTACATTTCATATTTGTTGACAATCTTTCAACGCTGGCCAGCTAATACTTTACAGTTGACTGCCAGCTGCTGGCGGCCAGCGATGCTGCTCTTGACCAACAAGCGTGCCAAATGTGCAGTGGAAGGTGTCATTTTCGGACAATGCCAATAGCCAATTAGACTATCTAATAGAACATTAAAGAAACGCTGAAAACGATGACAACAAATCGTTGATGTGAAAAAATAAGTAGCGTTTTCTGAAAACAGTGACCATAACGTACACAATTTTGTGGTCCAATACGAGAATAAATAAATACAATAATAGTACCTAATGAATTGGAAATAAATCTCCGGGCACACCAAAACATACTTATATGCATTAGGGTGGTCCTTAAACGTAGAGAGATATTTTTTACATCAGAGTAATACCCAAAATCGACACTACTATAGTCGAAAATATCACATATAAATTTTGGCCCGATGTGAAGACAAAGTGTGAAGACGCCATAACCGAATCCAGCCGGGACCAAAATTTATACATATGTGATATTTTCGACTATGGTGGTAACGATTTTGGGTACTAGATAGGAAATAAATTAATTTTAATTTTTTGAGACTCTATAAAGGAATTTGAACTTTGGCCCCTGTGCTACACGCCTTAATCGTGTTCAATCGGGACTAAAATTTATATGTGATATCTGTGACCGTGGTATTATCGATTGAAGGGGTGAAAGGGAAAAAATCGTTCATTATATTTTAAGGGCTACCCTAAGGTACATACACATGCATGTATGTATGTAGAACTACCGATGCACAGTGTGTCGGGTGGAGCAAGGTAGGTAGTGCGCCGCAGGTTGGTGTTTTCTCACCCCTTTCAATGGATTGTGCTCGTTGACGACCTTTTAAAGAAGCTGGTGAGTCAAGGCAGTCGACAATGCGGATGACAATGCACCTTTAGGGAGTGGTAAAGTTCTGAATACCCTCCTTGACCTGGTCCAATCATACTTTAACCTGGTTACCATGTGTTATGTGAGCCGTGTTCGATAGGTAGTACAATACCGACTGAATTAGAGATGTTCGCCTGGCGCTTGATTCTTAATGGGAAGCTGTCGTGGAAGCTTTAGGAATGGGTAAAGAATGTATCAGTGGTGTTTATTTCCTGTCTGTATGAAAACATATTTAAGCCCATAATGTTTTATGGAAAACTCGGATGGTTTGGAATTTTGGCTGACGGTGTTATGCATTTTATTCCATGCAATGTATGCTCGACAATTACTTTTATATGGAAAAAATGCCTAGCACCGTCAGCAAAAAAAAAATATTAAAAATTATTATTATTATTATTATTAAAAGGTTTATTGAATTTTTATAATTTTTGTACGAAGTTTGAAATGTGGATTTATATGGTGGTGGCTAGACTTTTATAAAAAATATAAACATTAAATAGAAAAAAGAAAAATAGCCAAAAACGGTCAAAATATCACTTTACTTAATCAGATGACTACAAGGGTATATGAGCAAATCGACCGAGTTGTTTTTTTTAGTGTCACTCCCTTCCTACGGCAGAAAAGAAACGCTAAAGCAATTTTCTTGCATTTATTTCAATCATTGAAGTTCCAGAAACAAGTACAATAAATAATAAATCAATTGTTTGAATAGTTTTATCCTCAAACTCTTTTTTAGGCGAAAAAGTACCGAAATTACGCATTTTTTCATTAATACTCGAAAAACTCAAAATTTTTATTTTTTTAATAACTTTGGGGAGTTTTCAAATATAATGTTCGTATTAGAGGCAATGGACGTTGGCACCAAATACAACATATCTGTGAAGTTTCAAGAGTGTACCACGACATTAAAAAATGGCAGCTTTTGTAATATGAATAATTTTAGATTCTACAAAGTATTAAAATTAAAAGGTGAAATTGTTCTTCTTGCCAAAACAAACGAATCTAGTATAATAAAACTAGTGTGTCACCAAATGAAAAAAACAAAATACATTGAGTAAAAGATGACTATGATTTGAGAAACTAAAATTCCGTTTCTACAATTTTTATTGGTTTACTCGAAATTCATTCTAAAATTGTTTAATACATGGAGAAAGTAAAATATACGTAATAAGGAATACTGAGTAAAATTTTTCTAAGCGAATATTTAATTATATACTTTTAAATAATATTACTTTTAAGTTAAGGCGTGCGAGTACACGTGATTCTCTACGTTACGTTGAGTAAGTGGTTTTGAGAGAAAAATCACGTAACTTCCGTTATCGTACGTGACTGCAATTTTTGCTGTCGTGAGCGTGCGTGAGTTAAGTTTTCCGCCACTCACACGTAATTTTCACATATGTTTATATGTATGTATATGTGTTTCCTATCAAAATAAAATCGTAGACTACTTCTATTTAACTTAAATACTGTGTATACTTTTGACGAATTCAAAGGAAGAACCGATGAATCTGCAGAAACAGTTTTTGAAGACATTAATGCGAATTTATTTGAAAAAATCAGAAATCAATAATTGGGACGCTGTTTAAAAATTTTGAGAGAAAGCTAAAGATTTGCCACTTTTTAGATGCCTTTCAAAGCAAGGCAGCGACTAGTGAAAGGCCAAGCTTTTGTAACAATACTTGTGTGATAATAGCATATTTATATGAAATGCTATTTATATAAATAAAGTTTAAAATTTACAAAAAAAGTCCGTGAAAAAGCCTGCGTGATTAAAAAACTAGGCATCGTGAGCGTGCGTGAAAACGTGCGTGAAGGTGATTGAAAAAATATAACAGAACCTGAGTGTGTGTGATTTACAAAACCATGAACGTGAGCGTGCGTGAACGTGAGCCAAATCACTCACGCGCCCCTCTCTACATGCGAGTAAACGTGTTAGATGTCTGCGTATGGTGCTACAGGGCGTATACGTTGCATACACAACTACAGGTACATACATATATGGGCATGAGTGGTTATTTTACTTTGTTAGTACATATATCTTTTTAAGTTTTCATTTAAATACAATTTCGCGATGGAATCTGGTTCTTTATACGAAACAGAAGATAATGCTTTTCTAAGATAGGTGTACCATTATTTTCGACCAAAACCACGTTTTTGTCGAAAAATTTAGCAACTCGCGAGATTTGCTCATATAGTAGATAAAAGATAAAATTGTCTGCATTCGAACTGGAATTAACTGGTTTTTAAATAACATAGTGAAACATATATTCTAAAGTCTCAACAATCCCACAACCATTAGGTGATATCCATATATGCATGTACATGTGTCAGCCAAATCCAAAGAGAATATTAAACTTTTAACACTTTGGTCATAAATTTAACTGAATATATTTGATGAACACAATTTTGCCACACAAATATTAAGCGGGAAATTTGACTAGGGCTTAAGGAAAATGAGGAAGCCCTACCAATAAATATGAGTGCCCTATATGATTTTATCCAGTTTATCGATTTCAAACATAATTCTCTAGAAAATGTTTGCAAGCAAATTTATTATTACAACTAGTTAGCTAAACAACAATTTCTGAATAGTATAGGTTTATATGTATGTACTATGTAGATACAAAAACTTGGTTGAATTCTATCGGCTTTGCCATTCATTCATTTCCATTCTAAATCTATTGTGCTCGCATTTGAAGTCATCTTGTTTTCTTTTTCATACATATGTCCACATATTTTATATGCAAATAAATTCCTCCATTTAATTGGCCACTCAACATTTGACAATTAAAACAGACGTAGAAGAAAATAAAGACACCATTAAAATTAAATTCTGATGATGATGCATGTAGAATTCACTGTCTAAAAATATTGCTTCCCCCTAAGATTGGCAAATTTTCGTGTTAAATGTTAATTACTTTCGTTGCATTGCAAATGCCTGACATATTTGGGCGTGACGATGCCAATTTGCAAATGTGAGAGCCTGCAGTATCAAGTTGTGCGGTTTTCACTTTTTTAGTGTTTTTTGTGTTGTGAGACTTCGAGTACTGTTCATAACTATTTATGAATTCGCCACTTAAGTATTTTTATTTAAAGAAATTTATGATACATTAAAGAAAGTAAAATTTTTAAATTTTTCAATGTGAAATTACTTGCACTTTCAGTGATCAGTTTTCCAAATTTTTTCACCTTTCATTTGCTTAGACAAAAGCCACTTTTATAAGCTAAAATTTTTCTACATACCGTCACCTGAAATTAAAAAAAGTCGTAACAACAGCGCGACTGAAATGGAGATAGTCATGACTAATACTTTTATTTTTTTTTTATAAAATGATGTGGAGAGTTGCAATTCGGTTAAATCCAACATATGAATCAAAAAGTGAATTTCGAATTTTTTTATTAGTTATGCCTTTTTGCATTTCAGCGATGGTGTTTGTTACGTCTTTTTGCATTTCAGGTGACGATATACTTAAAGTATAATTTATGAATTGTTTTGATATATCGAAGTGTATGTGTTGTGTCTTCCACACTTTGAGAAATAGAATAAATAGTTAGAAAATGAAAAATTAGTTTTCTCTGCATACTTGAATGTTAAATATAAGCTAATTTATTGACAGTGAAACTTTGCCAAAAAGTGGGAAAGTCCATTAGCAAATTTAAAGTATTTTAGGCTAAACGACAGTTGCTAAAAATAGTTCTCGTTTTCTTTAGAGACTTTGGTTTTGTTTTTTACCTTGGTGTGTTATTTCAAATTGAATTGAGAATATTTTTCTGGCGCTTGTTGGCCTTATGTTCCCAATAATCTCAGACCCAAGACCTTTGATCTCCTCGAATATATTCAATAATATTAAATTGAGATGAAAAGCTAAAAGAAAGTATAAAAAAACCAAACTCCTTTAGAAAAAAACCTTCACCGCTTAACACATTTTACGAAAGATGCATTGTATAAGGGTCACCCACCCAAATGGTTATTAACCCACATAAAGGGTGCCTTTGGGCCCATTGTCTGTATGCATCGGTGTTTGTGCATTTCTGCTGATATGTATTTCTTCTGGCTGTCCACTCGAGCAGCAATGCAGTGGAGCCCAACTGCGGTTCACTGATTCTGGCTGCCTGCCACTAGTCATTTATTAACCTTTTTTCAGTTTTCTCCTTTTCGACCTTTTTAATGTTTTCTTATGCAGAGAAAAGTTCGCCAACTGTTCTTCCATATTCAGTGTTTATTTCTTTCGCCTTTTTTTATAGTTCGTATATTTTTAGTTTATGGTTTACGCTTGTTTGCGCCTGAAGTCCAACCGCAAGCGCCACTTCGCATTACTACTTTTATGATATTGCAGCTTTTCCTACAAACATACGCACATACATATGTACCCTGTGGGGAAATTCTCTAGTTATGAATTGGTGCGCATCTAGTACATTTAGACCCAGCTTTAGTTCGCGATAAATCTGTTTTGCATGCCAACAACTGGCGAATTTAACATGGCGATGTCCTAGGAAGTGTCGATTGCCCCCCCCCCCCCCCTCGCTGCATTCCGTTTTCGATAATTCTGAAGTAGTCCTAAATTCTATAGTTCCGAACCAGTTCCAAAATCGACAGAAGTAATAAAAAAGTATCGGGATTTTTCAATCTTTTCGGTGAGTGTGATTTTAAATTATTTTCAAAGAAATGTGTTTTCAATTTGAAATTAATATTGTTTGAATGATTGTAGGATTACATACTTAGATTCCAGGATTTTTTGTTTCGTATTACCAAGCTATAAAAAAGCACCTGGGAAGTGCAGAATGCAAACACATTTGAACGAAAATGCCGCCAAACACATGTCTATGTAAAATAAACAATCCCCGCTGCATCCCTTTTTCGATAGTTCCGAACTAGTTCTAAATTCGACAGATAATATCTGGTTCGTTCTGCATTCCTTTTTCTACAGTTCCGAACCAGTTTAACTCGTCACCTTAGACTAGATTTCTAATGAAAAAATTGAAACAAAATAGTTTTTTGAAAGTACCTCATTTCGCTGATTTTGAACTGGTTACAATCGGACTGGTTCGTTTTTGGCGATAAAGAACTCGTACGGAACTATAAATTTGATTCACTAGTCCGCGGTTTCCCTGCAGGGTATGTATGAGTGAATGCTTAAAAATTTACAGTTCCCCGTTGCAGTTATTTCAGCTGTCCAACATTCGAGTGCACTCGGTTGGCTCTGGGTTTTGGACTCTGCATTCTGCATTACTTTGCAGTTTTTCGCTTGCCAACTCCCCACAAAGCTATTTGGGTCGGTGTGTGTTTTAATCTACTTCACTTTCATTGGATTTTATGGTTTCCTCGCCATAGTTTTCCTTTTTTCTTAATAACCATTTCAATACATTCTTTCACTCTTGTTTTTTGATTCAATTTTATTTTCTTCTTTAATCAGCATTAATTTTTCAACTTTTTTGCAATGACAAGTTTTTTCATTAGCTGGAAACGCTTTTTTGAGAGATTTTCATTGAAATTACCATTTACCAATGAGTGTTCTATATGGTAGTAAAAAACAGCAACATTTTAATTTGGGAAAGTAATAAGAAGAATATTATCAAATTAGAGTTTGCAAGCAGCTGGCACTGGATCCTTTGTAGGTCGAATTACTTAAGTATATGTAAATATTTTGGTTTGTCTCTTCAAAATAGGCCTACTAGTTGATTTCCACCAAGCCTTAACTGCAGTTTATGCCGTTTGAAAAACGTAGATTACAACTCGAAGGGTTCCACCTATTAAGTAGAAGCAAACGAAAGTAAAAAAGAAAAACTTAAGAAAAAAACGTTGCCGATCACCGCATGTTGGAATTATTTGAACTTCTCTAAGCTTTTAACTGCAGTTTAGGTGGAAATATGAAATGTGGAATATGTGTGAAATATGAAATGTGGAAAAAAAAAAAACAATTTAATAGTTTTCCAAATATCTTGAGAACGGGGCGAGGAAATATGAAAATAGATATTTTTGAAATTTTCGTTCTTGAAAAATTTTCACATAACAATTTTTTGATAAAAAATTACATTTTAAAAGTATGCCATTAAAAAAAAAAAAAGAAAAAAATCACAATAGAAGCTCTGAGTATTGCGCAATATGTAAGTATAGCATTATGGGGTGCACTCTATAATAATTTGGGTTAGGGTTTTCTGTTTACACCGAAGTTGGGTTAATTGAGTACATTACGAATTCATAAACTTTTTAAATTTTTTTATAAGTTTTTTGAGTATACAGTTTTGTAGATCATTAAGTTTAAATCGATTTAAAAACTGGCGTTAATTTTTTTTAAATATTCTTTTAAGAAAAAAGTGCGAAAAGCCGTCAGCATAAAAAATATTAAAAACCAACGCAATTTTGCTGTATCTTAAACCTTTACTTTGTTATACTAAAATTAATGGGCTACAAGATTACATATTCTAAAAAATTCTAAAAAAAAATATTAAAAATTTGTAAATTCACAATGTACTCATTTTACTCAACTTCGGTGTAAAAAAAATTCATATCTTAAATTATTGTAGAGTGCACCCCATAATCCTATACTTAAATACACAGCTACAATTGGAATTCTTTGATTTTTTTTGAGATGGCATATTTTCAAAAACTATTTATTTTTTTCGGTTTTAAGTTTTAATGGCCAGCCAGTAGCTTATGTCGGCAGATTAGTCACAAAACGATCAATCGCAAAATATAATTATCAAAAATTTTCACTCAAATCAATAAATTAAATGCATTTCAATTCACTCGAACGAGGAGCGCTTTTCCAACAGACAAATAGCGAATAACAGTGTCAGCGTGGCCGAGGAGTCATTTCGCGACTGATGTAGCAGACTTGTTGACAAAGATGGAAGGGAACGAAATGCCAAAAAAGATTCTCAAATGTTTCTTAAACCGTTCTTAAGTTGATAAACAATATTTGAGAAAATTTTGAGAATATGCTTGATAACCAATGCTGAAAATCAAATTGAGAAAAAGATTTTCTCAAGCGTTTGAAAATGTTTGTTCCGGTCTTTGTTTGGATCCTACTTTGAGTAAAATTCTACATTATTCTAAGAGAAAATTATATGTCCATACAAGCCAGCTCCTATGACACACAGCTTAAAGATACACACGTACATATGTACATACATACTTATGTATGTATGTAACTGCTCATCTATCAAAATTGGGAGTAGCCCCCTTTTACAATGGAAATTTGCATGAACAATTTCATTTGTCTTCTTATGCCTTCAGTTTTTAACTTTTATTGACTTATTCATTATTCAAGTAATTGAGTGAGCATGAAAATGCCTGTTAGTAGTGCCATTTTGTCACTTTGTTGCCTTATGATGGCAATAAATATGCAAACCTTGCACCAGCTGCTGCCGGTCAGTTCAAAAATTGACATCATACACCAATTGCATATATGTATGTATGTACATAATGGGGGTCCAAAAATGCAAAAAGTAAAGTCGGAACTCTTGAAAATAAATGATTTTCGGTAAGAAAACTCTATTTCTCTTCAGAAGACTTCAGGGAATAGTACCCAATCGCGACATTCGGGGAAACTGCAAGGCTGACGAACTCGCGCGTCATGGAACGACATTGCCTGATACAGACATAAGGGATACTCTCGGCATCCCTGTTCAAACATACAAGTTTCTACTCAATGAAAAATTCATAGAAATCAATGAAAGATGGCGATTGGAACCGACCTGTCACTTTACCAAAACGCTCTAGCCAGCTATAAACGCCCAACGCAGCAAGTCTCTACTTAATCTAAGAAGGCAGAACATTCGCATAGTGACTGGAGTTCTCACCGGACATTGTCTGATTGCATTACATGTAGCTAGACTGGGCGCATCCTGGAACGACTACTGCAGTAGCTGTATGGATGAAGACGAAGAGGCGATTGTCCGGCTCTGTCAAAACGGAGAGCAAAAGCTCTTGGGAGCCATTTCTTCAACGTTCTCGATGACCTCAAAGCGGTGAACGTTAGAGGCCTATGTCCTTTTTTGCTAAGCACCAAGTGGTTTCAGGGAAAAGGGGTTAATTTTAAAACCCTCATGCGGTATCACAAAGGACCCTCAATCTAACTGAGTCCTACTCTGGACTGTCGCCCAACCTAACCTATGGTTTTATGCGGTATAGAACAATCCTAGGGGGTGGGAGCTTTAAAATTCCGACTTAACTTTTTTATGATCACCCTAATGTACATATATTACATATACACATCCGACGTGTTCATTGGGGTGGTCCTAAAAATATCAATACCATTTTTCTACACACAAAATAAAGAAATGAAAAAAAATTTCCAAAATTTAAAAAAAAAAATTTGGGGTCGCTAGCATGGTTTGAAAAAATTTTATTTTTTTTTTATCGTAAAAATTCTACAAAATTCTCACATTGACCAGCTATAACTTAGCGAGTTTCTATCAATAAGTTTCAATATAATGTCAAATTTATCAGATTTAAAGGCAAACGTACCTTCAAAGCCTGGAAGCGTTCCGTAAAAATTAGTTTACAATTTTGAAATTGTCGTGGATGTCTTTATTTTGTACGTAGAACAAAATGAATATGTTGATATTTTTAAGGACCACCCTAATCATCATTGTCATACATACATACTACATACATATGTATGTGCATTCATAGGTTATTTCTAACAAATAAAAAATCTGCTCAATATTATTTTTTGTTTTTATAAACTGCACTGCATTTGCGTGACAACATTTTGTTGCTCTTGTTGTTGTTTGCATGCATAATTTGTTTGACTTACACATGCATGTATGTACATACATTACATACATAGTATGTGAAGTGATAACTTTTTTTCAGTATCTATGGCTTCGCGTTCTAGATTTTACGGCTTCTGATAATTGTTCGGTTTAATCAAAAGCTTTGTATGCTTTCAAGCAATTTGTCCACCTCGAGGAACTTGATTTTACGAGCTAATGGTAGGCGTTGATACCACCGCGCAAGCATACAGCCATGCATAAAAAGTGTTCATAAATACATACATACGTGCGTATCTATATTTGTATGCACTTCATTAAACGTTACGTATATAAACCTTAAGAGCTAAAATTTCATATGCATTTGTAAAAGGATACAATTTTCAATAAATCTATGTAAAAGTATCAACAAATTTGGGAATATAAAGCTGGCGTGAAAAAATGCTGGTACTGAAGTATGTCGGAAATTGGCTATACATATGTATTTTTAATAATTGATTACGTAGGTGATTTATTTGAAGTCAGCAGTAGTGACACATAGTTTATTAATAAAAAACTTAAGTGGATACACAGAAAGCCAGTAGTAAATTTGCGTTTGTATCACATAAATCACGAAAATAAGAGGAAGAGGAAATAAACAGCAAGTGTGGAAGTTATAATTTTTTGTTTCTATAATGAGCAATTGTTTTTGTCATTACCAGATTATAGAATAATCACCAAGGTGGTTAACTTCTACGAAATCAAGTGTTTGGAAAAAAATATTGAATTGTAAACAAAATCAAATGAAAAACTTGATTGTAGTTCAATTAATCTTATTTGTTGACTAATCTTATCAAATATTGATTTACAAGTCTTCGAGCGTGGGCGGCCGATCTAAGAAGAAAACCAGCAATACATAAAATTTGCTCATTAAACTCAAGCTTTTAGTATTTACGTGAGGACTTAAGGAGATAGGAGTTTGGAATTTTTTTTTAGATAGCTTACAAATCAATTAAACTATTACCATCACTAGTGCTTGTAGATTATTACCTGAAAATAGAAAATAAAAAATAAAAATTTGAATTTTTTTGTTTAGTTAGAAAAATTATGATTATACAAGATATACAATTTTGCAATTTTTTATTATAAACAAATATTTACGCAGATGTATGTACATATGTTTGTATGTTGCTTAGTCTCCATACACGCATGTATTTACATATCAAATTCTTATATTTTTTTTAGACAAAGGGAACACACAAAACACAAAGGAAGTGGCAAATCAGAATAAGCTCCTAATAAACAAATTTATATCATAGCACGTCTCTGAATTTTGTTTGGCTTTGTTTTCTTCAAGTTTCGCTGACGCCATTTATGAGTAACATATGTAAACAAACAGTCGACTTGGCGCAAACTGTGGCTAATAAATACAGTGGTCGATAAAATTATAGCGACACTACATTTTTTATAAAAATATAGTTTATTCTTTAACAAAAGCTGTGTAAATCCAAGTTTCAAACTTTGTGCACTAGTTCAAAAAAAAATCAACATACTTGTAAAAATTTTGTAGCCCATAGAATTCAAGTAGCATAGTACATACTCTCATTAAAAACAAGAAATTTTTACGAAAATTTGTTGATTTTTTTTTTAATATTGCACAAAGTTTGAAACTTGGATTTACACGAGTTTTGTTAAAGAATAAATTATATTTTTATAAAAAATAATCAAAATTGATTAACGAAACAAATATATGTTAAAACTTGTCAAAATGTGGTGCGGCTTTATTTTTTCGACCACTGTATATACAAGTGAAGACAAAAAGAGTTCGGTTATCAGAAGTCGACGCGAAAGACTTCTAGTTGCAAGAAATATGCGTATAAGTCATATGCTTCATTTATGCGAAACAAAAAAAAAATTAAATTTGACAGCTGACAGTTTCATAGTCGGTTCAACAGAGGAAAATATCCTTTAAGCCCCGAACTTATTCCCAGTAATAATGGGACGTATGAATAACAACTAAGCAATTGCTTTTTCTCAAAATATCAGGCCTTTTACTCGATTTATTTAAATAAATTTAAGTAAAAGGTCTAAAATTTGAAGTACATAAAATCAGTTGCTTAGTTTTCATTCATACGGCCCAATGTCATTACATACTAATGTTAAATACTTATCTGGATATAAGAATCGTATAGTAATATTATTATTATATATTATTATAAGCAATATTAACCTTTGTGGTAATAGTTATGACACGTATTTTCTCTATTATGCCAACTTACGCCGATTGGAGACGCAAGTGAAGCCAATTCCTTTTCTACCGGGTCTTTCCATCCCACCTACCATATATGAGTACCACGTTGAACAATTTCAAAGCTGGAGAGTTTTGTCCATGAAGAAGCCAGCAGAAACGCTCCATTCGCTTCACTTTTATATTTCATTGTAAAGCTCATACAGCTCATCGTTTCATAATGATTCTGCGCCATATGCCACCAGGGGTATGATGAGCGATTTCTAGAGTCTAGCTCTGGATTTCGGGAGATAATTTTAGTTCTCAATTGTCTACTCAGTGCAAAGTAAAACCAGTAGGCAAGATATACTCTGCCTTGCATTTCAATACTATACTACACGGATACACTAGTACCGCTGTTAATGCTGGCTCCCAAGTAAAAAAAAATCCTCTACAGTTTTCAAATTATAACTCTAAACAAGGGGCAGCGCTGGTAAATGTCCTCATAGAACACATAGATCTTTGAACGCGTTGGCTTTCTCTTCCTTCGGGCTGCAAGCGCAAATGATGGAGATGTTGAAGGATATGGCTTTGATGCGGATTTCAGCGTGACGCTTGCTCAACAGGGTGAACGAGCGTACTCGGCGACGAAGTCACTCTCCCATCACAAATCCAACACCACATCTACGCTCTTAACATGAACAAAGAAAAATATGAGCCATAGAAACATAGAATAGTTTGTCTCTCAGCTAAGGCGCAAAAAATTAAGGAAATTCCATAACGATTCCTTATTGATTTTATGTGAAAATTCTTATTGATTTTATTTACATACAAGTAATTTTTAGCAAAAAAAAAGCCGACTTCAACTCCCATATAAAAAAAAATATATATATATATATATCTCATGATCCGAGAATTATCGAAATCGGTTGACGTGGTCCAAAGTTATGCGGTAACATACATAAAAAAAAAAAAAAAAAAAACAGATTCCGACGAACTGATAACCTCCTCCTTTTTTGGAAGTCGAAAACCATAGAGAAAATCTGCGGGATTGCATCACCGTAGCCGAGTAGGTAGAGCTGTAAACTGCCATTCAGTAAGTCGCGGGTTCGAAGGTAGGTCAGCGCAGATTTGTTTGGTTTTTTTGTTTTCCAGTTTGACCTTTTAAATGGTAACCTAATATAAATGAAGAGAGTTCCTTCTCGATTTGATCGAAAAGATAATCCCATTAAAAGTAATAAGGCTATCCTCTTAAAGAAAAACCATAGGGATAACTTTTTACTTTTGTTCTATTTTAATAGGTGGTTTTCGCAATGTGTAACAGCTCCTGTAGGCTTCACAAAGTTCTATTGTCTCCTTATCTTACCTAGCCCATTGCTTCTCTTTGCTATCAGAATACCTTCAAATCAAAGAGATCGCTCTTTTCATTGGAATTCGTTTTTACGCTGCGGGCCGCTTGTTCCATGACAGGTGAACTGCAGACTTCAGACCGAATACACCGGAGTAGCCCCACTAAAGCTTCCTATATTTCTGCCGAGATCCTAGACTCCACACGGATTTGTTTTTCACAACTCGCACAGCGATTGTTTACGGGTGCGCGAGCGCGAGCGCGACCGCAATAGTAGAAATGGCATATAAATAGTCAAGTAATTGCAACTCCATACCAAGATGTCTCACTGTTTAACTGTTTAAGAATACTTTCATTCAGAAATATTTCGGATTAGGTTGCTAAAAAGGGCCAAAATTATTTTGTAAAGTAAAACTACGTTTACATATAAATACAATCTCAATCAAAGCTCGTTTCTTAACCCCAACGTTTACACAAAAATCTCAGATTATTAGCCGTCAAATTTGTTATGCTTGTTATTCTCACAACTCAAGGAAAAGTTAAGTTTCTTCTCTGTGCTACAGTGATCACTTTTTTGCTATACATATTAAGCAATTTAGATATATTTTAGCTTAATATTTTATTAAAAATGCATTTACAAACCTTTTTTTCTTTCTATCGTCCATTTTTTTTTACTTTTATATTTGACATTTCTTCTCTTTTCGCAAAAATAATCGATAAAACAAGGTTGGACACCGAAAAGTTATTGGTTTAATCGAGATTTTTTTTATAATTACAGATTAACTAGTGACGAATTTTGTACGGCTTATCTCTTTTTCTAATTTCATATTACGGAGTTAACCCCGAAAATGAGGATAATCTACTTATATATAAAATTAGTATTAGATCGGTGTAAAGCGAATTAATATATCGCTTATTTACCTAAAAGACTGTCACAACTAAAAAAAATAGCGATTTCGAGCTAATGGCACAAAGTTACTCGTTATATCATGCTTCATATTGTGTGAAAAATTCGTGCAAGAATCGTGTTTAGTTTTCGCGTGAGCAGAGAATACGCGTCTCTATTTTCTGCATTTTGAGAGTCAACTGAAAACTTTAAGCGTATCTCCGGAAAAACTTCGGTTTTTGAGTTATGGCAGTGTTCTAGTGAATGGGCGATATGCACATATGGCCCGATTTGAATGGGATGCGACTGAGTAAATGCAAATACTCCCACATTTGTTATCGAGCTGGTTGCATTGGAGCTAATTAGTAAAGGAAATATGTATGTTTGTATTTGAAAAGTTTTGACAACATCAAAATTCGCGGTTGGGGTCCAACAATTAATGCCTGTGTGTACAAAAATGCATAAATACATACAAAAATACTTACTTAAATACATATATACATATATACATATTCTAACTGCATAGCACCACAGTTATGTTTGGTAATGCCGTGCCTGCTACCCCATTTGCTATTGATAGCAAATGTATGGCCATTTGTTTCAAACAGTGCACTGTTTCGCGGAAAATTTGTAGCATGGAAGCGCTGAGAAGCACGAAAGCCAACAGAGCGTCGTGGCAAGCATAGATAATCGGAAGCTGTTGTATGCACAGATGTATAACATTCCGCCGTTGGCCACCGCTTAATGCATTACAAACAAGATTGGTTATGTTAATGAAAGCTCATGGCAAAATTATCGTTCGCGATATGCACTGGGATTTGCAAATAGAATATCTTTCATGTTGCTATGACGCGTGCTAGTAGTGGACAATTAAAATTTGCAATTTATCGGCAGTTCGCATTTCCATAATATTACCAATCCCGGTGGGTTTGTTTAGTCTCCAAATGAAATATCAACATTTCCAACAATACTCGTAAAATGTTCAGCCATAATAACAATTAGAAAATTTGTAAATTGCGGGAAGCGTGTTTTGAGCGGCGAATTCCGTGTTTAGAAACTGCATATGGCGGATAGCACAAAATTATATAACATGAGCTTACATATCGATGATCCTCTGCAATAACGACACATCTCAAAACCAAAAAAAAAACCTTACTGCTGAACAGTGGGGTGAAAGGTAACAACATCAACGAAAATAAGGTCAATTGATACTATTTCGCATACTGCAGTGAAATAAAGTCAATTTACATTATTACCTTTTCAACAGCGAAATAAAATCCATTGCTCTTATGGCTCTTTCAAACATCATGGGCCGGTGGTTCAATGTGTGATTAGCACAAATCGGAGGTAGAAGCTCTGGTTAAATACAATGACTGCTTTATCGATTACATGTTATATGCATGATGTCGAAAACGTCGATAGTGTAGTGGTGGTGATAACTAGACATTGAACAACCGGCCATATATCTGCGTAGCTTCGCGGCGGTCCGCGACCGCGCGCCACACATTTAGAAATAAGAATACATATTATAAATTTTTGGAAAATGGGCATAGCCACGCCCACTTATGATTACATGTCTATATCTTGGTAGCCGCTACACCAATTTCTCTCAAACTTGGCACAATTGTTAACCTGGATACAACATACCAAACGGCTGAAAATTTTCAAAAATCGGGAGATAATCACGCCCACATCCCATATAACGGTAATGTAGGGAAATACGAAATCTTCGATAAATCAATAAATACAGAAGCTAATTTATTCAAACTTGATGTTTGCAATAACTCTTTAGCAAAATATACGTTTGTGATACAATTTTCGAAAATGGGCGTGGCACCGCCCACTTATGACTAGGTATGTGTATCTCGGTAACCGTTCTATCAATTTGTACCAAATTTGGTACGATTATTTCGCTTGCCACGTAAAAGCAAAATGCTAAAAATTATTGAAATCGGACTAAAATTACGCCCACTTTTCATATAACGGTAAAATTCAGAAATACTTGAAACTTCGATATTTCGAAATTAAAGGACTCTAATTTACTCAAAATTGATACTAAGAAAATTGATAATTGATTGAAAAGAAGTGACATTATTAAGGAATTTTGGAAAATGGGTATGAAACCGCGCACATATAACTGCATATATACGTTTATCTCATTATGTCTAACTGAACGTTCTGAACGTAAAACCACTCTGGTTACCATGTAGCTGTAGTTTTCGGAAAGGTGAAAAAATTATATTTAATACTTGCGCCGGGTATTTAATGTTCAGCTCCACCCGAACTTAGACTTGTTACTTGTTATATTTGTAAGTTATTGGAAGATTTTTCCTGTATTTGCAACAGCTTGTCTGCAGTAAAAAAAGCATATAATTTGTATTTCCAAAGTCTTTGAGCCAACTTGGCAGCCCTGGCTGTGACTGAGTAGCGCCCGGTGCAACAAAATAATGGACTGTCTGTGGCAAATACCGAAATACCGAAAATACGAGGCAAGTGGACCGTAAAAACACAAATGAAATGTGAAAATTTCCAAGTTTATTTTTGGGCAACTTTGCACACGCGTAAAAAGTCTGTAAAACAAACATCTGAATGCTCTATGTATAAGTATATACCTATATATACATATGCATGTGCATATATTCTTACGTTGGTATATATGTATGTAGGTACATATGTACGTTGAATAAGCATGCGTGCATACATCCACGCACGAATTCATATACATAAATAAATATGTTGTACATATGCAATATCAGAATATATATTACATACATAATATGTGTCTTTCATCGATACATAAATGTGCATTAGACTGCATTACCAAAAAAGTTGCGGTTTTCAGCCGGCATTACAACATTTATAATATTTGGGAAAAATATTACCTAAGATTAACGTGAGCTGGATCAATTTGAAAATACTTCGAAAAATAAAATTTTTTACGAATAAAAATAGTTTCCTAAAGATTTTTGAAAAAAAAGCTCAGATGACAAAGCAAATTAAGCTTAAAAAACTGCATAAAAATTAAAAAAAAAAATTAATTCAACGGAACCATAGTGAGATTTTTGATGCTGTTTTTCAGCTTTTTTTAAAGGGTGGTTTAAGGAAAACTTTAATAAATGGGCCAAAAGCTATACAGATTTAGACATATGTACATATGAAGAATCAGTGCCAAGGTATTATCCTTCCCTTTACATTTCTTTGCAGAGAAACTCATTCGCGTACCTTTTTTCAAATATCAACACATCTTAAACCAACTTGGAATGACGCTCGTTCATCTTACCTTTCTCTTTTATACTTTGAATGAGTTTATTTGCAAAGAAATAAAAAGTGTAAAGTCTTGGTTGAGTTATTCAAGTTTTCCCTCAACCAATCTTCGAAAAAAGTTCAAAAACAGCATCAAAGATCTCATTATTATGATTATGTTGGTAATTTTTATGCAAACTTTTTACGCTAAAACTGTTTTGTCATTTGAGGGGATTTTTCCAAAAAAAGTACTTTAAAAAATATTTACATTCATAAAAACTAAATTTTTGATTTAATAATTTTTAATATTTTTTTGCGAAATATTTTCGTGTAAGTCTTAAAATATAATAGATTTTATAATTCGATTGTTTTTTGTATGGGGAGTGATGCAGTCTAATGTAAATACATACATTGTATTTATATTACTAAATGGATGTGCGAAATGTGCTAGCGCTCGAGCCAACGGAAATTCTCGCTAGTGTTTATGCCACTCTACCAAAAAATACGCGCGCATTGAAAATGAAATCAACACAAATCAGATTTGTTACCCATTTCGCTGGCATTGCATTTTGTTAGACTGCTGATCTTTTATTTTATTTTCATATTCGCCGGCCGGGCGTTATAAACACAAATCAGCATACAATTTTTGCTGGCAAGTATTGTACCGATGCATTGGCGGCTATGCAGTTATACTAACAAATAAAAGTAGCGGCAACCAAGTGACTGAGACCAATAAGTTGAGAAATAAAAATGCTCAGACGCAGACTTCCAATATGCATGTACATACATTGTATGTTTATAAATGCGAGAATGTATTTTCAATTAGCTTCTGTCGCCAATTTAATATTTTTTTTTTGAATGATGAACACCAAATGTGTTAATAATTCGCACAATTTATTCATTTGTTATTGTTTAATTTATTTTTTTTCAAATCACTTAATTTTAAACCAAAAATCGGTTCGCGCTCCCAGGCCCGATCCATACACATGAAAATTGTCGATAATATTTTTTGGTCGGAGCTAGACAAAATAACGCGTGCAGAAACAGCACTCAAACTAAATACCGTTCATTGTTCTACTTTAGTATTCACTGGAATCTGACTTAAATCTATGTTTTAACTCCATGTAGATGTTGCTGTTGCTGTAGCGGCTTACTTAGCCCTGTCTAGATCGGCTTGCCCATCAAATGTTGTCTTCAGGCTCAGCTAACGGAAGATGCAGAAAGCGCGTAACTTCCATAGGATCTGTCCATAGAGAGAGGGGTTTTGGGTGCATACGAAGAGGTGCCGTGAGTCATGTGGTGACTCTACGCATGCCGGACACTCGTTGGGCACATCTGCGTTCCCTCTGCTCAGCTATGAGTTTAGCCTGCCGCAATATCCAGAGCGAAGTTGGGCGATTGTGGTTTTAACTCCATCAGATTTTCAGGCTTTTAAGTGTTCCGATGTTGGACACCGAACTCATCTCTATCTCTACCAAAAGCTTTATTCGAAGCTAGACGTTCTCAGATAACGGGCAGTATGCGCGCACTCGATGCCTATAATTCGCCTTTCTGTCGGTACTTACCCACTTTCTGACGGTGATGTGTGCCAAAAACGCCTGGCCTGAATCTTTTCTAGCTTTGTCATCAGATGTCTGATTATCGGAAAATTCCGTGTGAAATGACAATTAGCTGCAGCAAGTTTTTATATTATGTTTACCAGTACAGATTTCCATTTCGCACTAGTTTGGAAATATGTACATTAGGGCGGAGCAATTTGTTCGGAGCAAAATTTTCGAAGAAAGTGTATAGCAAACTCAAATTCTACGATTAATTCTAAGCAAAAATGGTGAACAAATTATACACCAAAAATGACGTTTGACCCTCCCAATTTTCAAAAGAAAAAGCAGAAAGAAACACAAAACACAAAACTTGTAAATAAAGAATTAATTTCGTTCAGAAAACACAAAATTTTGTAAATGAAGAATTAAATTTATTCAGAAAAAGTTTCAGTACACAGATTTTTTTTTCGTAAATTTAGTGGGACAAACGTAATTTTTGGTATATAGTTTGTTCACAATTTTTGCTTAGAATCGAACGTAGTATTCCAATATGCCTTACACTTTTTCCGAAATTAAATTACTCCGCTCTAACGTACATAGTTAGAGGGCAAGTCAATTCCTTAAGAGCAGCTTGGCTGGCACTAAATTGACTCCCGATTCACCACCCATTTTTAATCATGCAATTGCAATGATACTGAGATTGGTCTATACGAGGATAGTACGACCTATGATAGCTTACGATTGGGCCGATAGAACTACACAACTTGGAACAATCAAAGCGCTGTCCAAGATACAAAGGCTGGCTTGCGTATACATAACTGGAGCCATGGGAACTTGTTTCCTTGGCGGTTCGTATAAATCTTATCCATCTCCATATTCGCATACTGACTCAAGCAAACGGAGCTTTACTAAGGATGGCTGATACCAATATCGGGGAACGAAGAAGTGCCCTGAAATTGCGGTACCGAGAGAGAAAGAGGTTCAAAACTTATCTGTATAAAAAGAAGAGCTGGGCAGGCTTATCCGAGACATAATGGATAAATCAAAATATGATTACCTGGTGCACTGTCGGCTCATTGACCAAAGAGGCTGGTTGGACCGAGGTTGAGGTATTCGGAACCCATGGGAAAACATATGTCCATTTTTTCCAGGCTGAAACTTACCCCATAGAAAGATGCGCGGACTTTAATATCAAGCGAAACTAGCGGAATCATTACATCACGATCTTGACTAACAGCCAAGCGGCTATCAAGGCCCTCAGATCTCACCGGGTAATATCTAGTCTGGTGATGAAGAGCCTCGATTAGCTAAATACTCTTGGTCCGACCAATCGAGTATCAACCCCTTTCATCGGCCCAGAACTCTTATGTGGCTTAGAGAAAGGGGCACTCTCTGCCCATGTCCGGTTAGAGGAAGAGGCTCAAAGAAATCGCTACTGGGATAATCTACCAGGTCTAGAACAGTCTAAAACGCTTTAGGCAATATATGAGCTTGTCCAAGAATAACTTAAGAATATTTACAGGAATCCTGACAGGACATTGCAGGCTGAACTGGTGCACAGCACATCTTAGAAGAGTGTCCTTTACTGATGCAAAAAAGCAAAAGACACCTGGCTGAACATCTTATAACTGAGGGCGAAGTGATTTAGGTTTCATACTAAAGTTTCTCTCGGACTTGGGATTAATAGACACACAATGAATCCACGAAGGGGGCACATTTGCTTTATACCCAACAATAATAATAATAATACGGTTTCGGGGAGTCGAAAATACATGTGCACCCGGGTCTCTTGACCCGAGCTTAGCGCCTCACTCCTTAAGTGTCATACAAATAACTATTCCATTGATGCTTGCAGGCGTCCTTTAGAGCCTTCTCAACGAAAAAAGTCGCAAATAGATGGTGCTCGTGAGTAGAGCAATGGATTAAGAGCAGTAGCAGACGTTTTATATAAGCTTTCCGCAGATCAAACGGTAATTGATGTACACAATTTGGCAAGCAGACTATCCTCGCGATTAATTGAGAGTTTTTCTCACCATACCGCTGATAATAATTCTGGTCAAAGAAGTATAGAGCGAGAGGGTATCTACTCCTTGATAACTGATAATACGTTTTACCAAAGGTCTCTACGTAACACGTGCCCAAAAGTTTGGAATTTTCAATTATTCATAGGCACTCGTACTTCTTCTTCTTGTTTTGCACTGCAAGCGTATGTCGGTTTGAGCCGAGATTTTTAAGACAAGATAAAACAAACTGATTAGGTTAAGTTAGGTTGATGTGGCAGTCGGTTCAAGTTACCAACTCACTTAGACCGTTCGAAGGTCAATTGTGGTACCACTGCAGAACACGGGAACCTCGGTGACTATTCTTCAGAGAACCAATTTGAGGCTCTTATAAAGCGTAGAATCGGTTTTATTCCTACGCGTGATAATTCCGTAAGAGAGCTAAAGAAGGGCCTGCTTAAAAAGCCTGCTCTCCTCATGGCCAAAGCTGGGCAGCTACAGAAGACGTGCCCTACGGTTTCTTCCTCTTCCTCATCTCTGCAACTCCTATAATATTCGTAGGAGACAATTCCTAGTCTTGAAGAGTGCTTGCCAAATAGCCAATGACCGGTTACCCAAGCCGTGACCTTCGCAATATCCTCTCTTGAGAGGCACAGCAACGCTTTCGTCTTTTTCTAGCCATGACCTGTTGGCCTCTTGGATCATGCTATTTCAAAGTTCTAATTTGCAGGTTGCCATGGGTATCCCAATAGTGCCGCTGTTTTCACATAGGGGTAGATTGGTACCTTTCCTGGCTAGCTCATCGGCCCTGCAGTTTCCTTCAATATCTCTGTGTCCCGGAACCCATATGAGGCTGACCGTGTACATGGAGCTAATATCGTTTAGAGCTGCGAGGCATTCCTGCGCAACCTTCGATGTCAGCATTACCATGTTTATTGATATTAATCGTAGTCTTCGTTACGACATGCGTACTAAGGTACACAGCCACCTCCTTTATAGGCAAAGCTTCTGCCTGATAAACACTGGTTCGGAATTCGGACGGATAGTTCCAGCCAACCCTATTGTCTAGCTTGGATCCATCTGTGTAAAAATTCAATTCCCTCCGTCTCCATGGTCTTGATGTTTGCCAAATAATCTGATTAGGTCGTATCAATATGGCTGTAGGCCTGATCAGAATTTCATGTTCACAGTATAAAGCCTGAAAAATAGACAAACTAAGCAAACGAACGCCTACAGCGCAACCTTTAGCCCCGTCTCGGAATGACCTACAGGAATCGTTCAGAAGTATGAATGAAGTGATCACCCCAGTGAAAAATACGCATATGTGGACAAATAATTTTTAAAACATAAATATTACACCTATTAAAACAAGCTGAAAACCCACACATATTCACATAAATATTCATACATATTTAGTGGCAATTTGTGGCATGTGCGATATTTCAGCCGACAATTGGGCGGTTCGGCATTGCTGTAGTTAAATGGAAATCGCTCAGACTGCTGAAAACAGCGCGCGCTACTGTCACAACGTTAAGTGTGACATTCGCCAGCCAAATTGGCTACAGACGGCCGGGTGCAAGAACGCCAACGCACTGCGTCATCAATTTCACTTGCCGGCAAACGCCGTTGCAATGGCGTGATTGCTGTTTCATTATTTTATTTTGTCAAGTCCGACGATTTTGTGTTTTTTTTGTTTTCAAATGCTTTTAGTTCTGGTGCTTAAGTATGTCTGCAAAAATGTACATACCTATGTTTGTAGGGGTGTAGATACATGGGTGCGCTTTTATTTCTGTTTACATTTCTATTCGCACACTTGTATGTAGTTATATTGCTGATAGCCAATTGTCGGCCATAAATTTAGTTAGGCGTATTGACCCAGATTATTGTAATTATCACTTCTTAGTAATAAACAAATTACTGTGTCCGGGCAATTCAATATCGGCGGTGTATGTGTGTATGTACATACGATATACAAAAACTGAAATTTATTGTTATGTAAATATGTATGTATGTATGCATACTGCAATAGTTTATTATTATTAAAAACAATTATGATTAAAAACGATATTTACTTATGAAACATCGTTTTTGTACAATTCGTTTTGCATTGATCTAGTTTCCTTCGTTCTTTTTCTCCAAAGGCGGTTGCTTTTCTCTCTACTTATGGAAAACAACTCGTATTAAAATAGCAGGCAAACAAAATTTAGCTTGCCATTAAAATATGTGTTTAATAAATATTTCGCAAAATTAAGCACAAAGTCTAAAATTTAAATCGATTTGAAAATTACCTCTAGCAAGAAGGAATACGAAATCGAAATAAAATCTGCATACTTATATGATAATCGATATAGATATGTATGCACATACATATGTCGAAGTTAATATCGAGTAAGTTGAATTTTCGGAAAGGATTTTAATGGGCATCGGTACTCACCACTGGCTAGCCGCCAGCTTACCAGTAATGCAATTGACCCATGAAGTCAACATGGGGGTGGCATTAGCAGTAATCAATTTATACCTACTAGACTACCATTCACCTGCAATTTCACTAGCTATCTTTAGCTTTCATTCAGAAGTTGTAGTAATAAGGTAACGCAGCGGACGATCAAACGACGCACCAGTGAGGAACCAAGGAATTCATTAGACCTACCAGATTACCACTGCTAAAGAGTATCTAAGTTAAGGAAATATTCCCCCAACACCAAAAGTGATTATCTCTAAGGAAAGCTATTATTCTGGAGGCAGTCAAAGATCTAAGAAGCTAAACTTGTTTTAGGATAACCTTTTCTGTGCCCCACAAGGTTACCATTTTAAGGCTGTCGCATGACAGATACAATCCTGGCGCTGCTAACGTAAACGTACTAGAGAAACCTACCTAGCACCTGAACTGGTTACCAAAGTCAAGATGTCACGTGGTAGTGCCTGTCCAGCAACTACGAGAGATAACGATTGTTCAGAGAATCTGTTCAGCTTTTGGATGACAACACTGTTAAGAAAATTTATTAAGCGCCGGAATAGATTGCCTGTAGATGGGATATCCATGCCAGAACCTGTTTTAGCACTGTCTAGAAAATCTCAGTTTGGCTCACTGTGATGCCACGTTAGTACGCTTTAAGGATTTTGCTACTTTGTTCAATATTTGAGGTCATTTTTTGGAACGACGTGCAATGTTATTATACCGTTAATAGGAGATTAGAGTCTTGCAACCCAACATGTTGGTGCCATTGCTCATTTACCATTCGCTAGTTCGGTGAATATGATCTAAAAGCTGTGACAGACGGCAAAGCTTATGCATATAATCTGGCACACATATGCGCATAATAATTGTACCCTTAAAGACGGCAGTAGTGCGGGTAAACGAGCCGCAAGGTCGTGGGTTTGAGTCGCACGGCCAGTAGAATTTTCATTTATTTCGTTTCCATTCTTTTTTTATAAGTTCCATATTTTTTTTACGTTGCTTTCAGTTAGTTGTTGTTGACTTTTTAATAAAATTCAACTCTAAAAATTTTAATTAACTAATACTTAAATAAAAAATGTGATGTAAAATGAAGCAAATGAAAATAAAATAAAGCAAAATTAAATATATAAATCAAATAAAATAAAAAAACATATAAAATAAATAATAAAAAAAATAAAAATTTTTCGTAATCGTTCGTGTAGCCAGCATTTCTCACCTTACTTGTACAAAAGACAACAGCTGGCCGTTTTTACCAGTGTTGTCATCGAAAATTCTCCGGCTCCGAGTTAATTCTCAAAAAATTCGTGCATTTGTTCGGGTACTTATGCGCATTTTAAAGAGGAAAAGGCATGAGTCAAAGCAAATAAAGGCTGTTTATGCAAATAATCGAGTCCGTTTGTCAACCGTATAGGAAAGATGATTTCAAATTGGTTCCCATTCTCAATAATTGCTCCACTGTGCAGCTCCCAGCAATGTCTCTATGTCCGGTAACCCAAACTACGCGAGTGTAGTAGGACACCTGGCGGTTCATTTTCCTACATTTATCGCTACCTTAGGGGAGATGTTATTGCACTTTGTACATATGAGAGACATAAGAGAACATAATGTGGAAGACCGTGTCGAGACAAAAACATTGTGTAGCTAAAGAGCAAACCTCTTTTATAATAATAATACTATTTTGACGCTTACAGATTTGCTAAGTGTTTGGCCGAGTTTCTCCTCCGATTTGTGGACGTGCGCCTTGATGATGAAACGCCGATTCCGAACGGCGATTGTATTTTTATGAGAAGTTGTATTTATGGCAGAAATAAACTCGTTTTCTTTTCTTTTGTTTTTTTATGTTAGCCAGAAACTGGGCTCGATCCCAGGCTCAGTGGAATGTTAGTGTGCACTTCTAACCACTACACTATAGCAACCTCCTTTATTGCTATTAATGCTTGAAAAACCATGAAATGGCTAACAAGCCGGAGTCTCATATAGACTTAAAAAAGTTCGGAGGAGTGAAAAAAAGTTATTTATTTAGTATTTAAATAGTTTTCCATATGTTTCCTTTCCCTTGAAAATATGCTCTTTATAAAATATGTTCGTTTATACAACTAAATTAAATTTATCAAATTAATATGTCGAAGAATGCAAGCATGCTGCTAACTACCAAATGTATTTGCAAACCATATATACACGCATACGTAAACATTTTTTTTTGCGGAAATCCGCAAATTCATAAACTTTCATAGCATTACGCATTCATAGCCATAGTAAACTAGTTTTTTTTGTTTAATATTTGAATACACAGATAACTAGCGGGGGTATAACATTGAAATTAATTTGCACATATTTTCAGCATCAAAGAGTTTTTTTAACAAAGCCACCATGTTTGGAATTTGCAATCAAACTTCATATGCTCGTCACAAAATGGATGAATGTACTACGAGTGACTGATTAAATCGAAAAAACTTTCCAATGCATGCAATCAATTTACATATCGTCGATGTTTTTGCAAAACCGTCCATCGCCCAATTGCAAAACCGCCCATCTTACGGCACTCAAATTTTACAGGAGAGCGAAAAACCGGTTTATTCTTTGAAGGCATTGCCTTGATAGCTGGTATTTTCTCTAGCAATTATTTTACATTTTTATTGTTTTAATAATGATTTAACGATTTTTATGAATAAATATCGATGACTGGAATTCAGGGTACCAAATCTCATTTTTGCCACAACGGCGATTTGGGCGGTTTTGCAACTGGTCGATGGGCGGTTTTGCAAAAACATCGACGATATGTATAATGCGTGCGTTAATATAGAAGTAAGCATAAGTTTTGGATCAAAGGAATTTAATATTCAAACCTGCCTTCGCCCCTGGTATACACCATTAAAGAGGGAAGACGGGGATGTTTTAGAGCCACGTCGGGACAGGGGCGTATCTCTCCCTGTCCAACCAAACCTAGTAGTGTGGTATGTTTTTCCACATAAACACATTAGTGGATCCTGATCCCATAATTTTATAAGGCTTGGTCATATCCTCTGCTGGGAGGTCCTTTGCGCCTTCAAACGGATACTTTAACTAGAGCTGTCCGTCTAACCCAAGGATGGAAAATCAAAATTTCCAAAGAAATGTACCTATTATTAACAACGTAAAGTTAAATTCATATATGTACAGTGTACACCCCATGTTCAAATTATGCAAGTATGCAATTTTATAGCGCATTAAATTTTAGTTTAAATAAATGCGAGTACAGGAAAGCATTTTAGTCAGGCACGTTCTGCTGGGGAGGGAAACGATTAATCATTTGATTGAATTCGTCGATTATTTTCATTCGATTTGCGTTATAACTGTATCCTTGTATTTATCTTGATTAATCGATTAATAATCGAGTAATAGTTAAATAATCGCAAAAAAAAACATTTAGAAATTTAATGAATTGTGTAACAACTGAAATATGTCAAAGTGGTAACAGGGTAACGGTATCGGGACTTACCACTAATTTTGTCACTTGGGCAGTTTATTAGTTGGCCGTTCAGAAAGTGAAACTGTTTTGTGCTCAACGACTTTCTACCTTTTTTCTGTTACCTTAGCAAATAGTGTTCCTCTTTCTTCTTTGTTTTACAGCAGAAATTACTTGTAAGACAAAAGAATGAATGTAGGAATGGACGAAATAAAGAACAGCAAAGAAATTTGTTAAAAGAAATTAGACGCTTTTTTACTATCTTATACCCTTTCTGGCTCATAGTTTTTTGTACAATTAAACAGAAGCAAGTCACAGTTAATGACAATCATCTGTTAAGAAACAAACCTGAAGAAATGCATACAGCTGATCATTATTTTGCCAACTTCAATTGGAACTTACGACAATCTCGCTAAACTCGCAAAAACAATTTATACGAAGATTGAAGTAACGAGATTCATGTGATGTGAACTTTGTGACAAAAAAGTTAATTTATTCATCGTTGGCTTTTATTGCTGTGGAAGTTATTTTTATTAAAAATTTAATAAAATTAGACGATTAATCGATTATTTGACAGTAATAACAATTAATTGTAATCAATTATTGGTATCTGATGACTAATTGTTTGATTAATTAATCAATTAAAATTACTTTTCTGCAATCCCTATGTTCTGCAAATCGTACAATTTGAGACAATGCGATTTACAAAATCTATTTCCGGGACTTCGCAACACAAAGGAAAAAAGTTGGCCATAAATCGAAATGTTTGCATTACTTAGGGCCATTTACTCAAAGCCTGGTTGACACTAATCTGCTATGAAACTGCTGGCAACTGTTGAACCCAACAATTACGTCTTAGAAACGGCTTGATGAATATGCTGCTAAATGAACAGCTGATAAATGTAAACAAATGAAATTGCAACAAATAGAGATAGTTGCGCCGATAGTATTTAGAATTCAACGCTGAGCTGTCGCTGTGTTGAAAAAATCGTTCAATATTATAATGATATAAACCGTGTAAAATTATATTGCAAACGTAGTATTATTATAAAATATTTTAGCTACTTTATCATATCAGTAATATAAAGTATAATCAATTTGTTTGCAACTGCCTCCTAACAAAGCGGCGTTAAATTTAATATAAGCGGCGTAAGTCTTTTCGATCAGCTGTTTAGGCTGAGCCCAACACGTTGAGTAAAAATTTTCTGCTGGAAAAAATGGCGGAAAGTTGCTGAGCGGAACTACTCAACTGTGCGTCAACAGCTACGTCTTATGAACGCGCCCATCGTTATCGACGTATTCGACTCCATGCTCGACTGGGTGTCGGTAACTTCGATAACGATGCTTAACCGCAGGTTAGTGTCAACCAGGCTTTGAGTAAATGGCCCTTAGTGTTAAAAGATTGCATAAAAATTTGTCGTATGCTGCCAGAATGTACCTTATGGCGATTTCGTTTCTACAAAAAATTTTGCCTTCTCATCGCCCTCTTCTTAGTGTTTGTGCGTAGAGGGCAAAGAGAAGGTTGCATTTTTCGGTAGAAACGTAAATCGGCATCAGTTGGGACGAATGTACTTTTTGGTTCGAAAAGGACTGAAAAAGGTACAATTGTACCCACTATTCTATCCCTGGTCTAATCTAACCTAGTTAAGACGGCCTATGGAATATTTTCTCACATAAAGATATTAGCGGAGACTCCAATGAGCCCATAATCCTATAAGAGGGTGGGGAAGGAAATTCTTTCAGAAGTGTCAAACGGGCGCCTTTATAGATAGTGTGCCATACCACGTTCGTTAAAAATAAAGTTGAAACGTCATACAAACTTTTCAATCCACAAACTTTCCGACCTCCCTTCGTATAATGGAGGCAATAATCGTAAATGAAATACTCGATATTATTATTTTTTTCACTTGCTTTAACAAAATGTATTCTTACATCCACCTTTTTAGTTTACGATTCAAGTTCAAGTGCATAGACATACTCGTACAAAGCTTTCGTCTGTCTGTTAGCAAGCGCTGTGGAAGTTTGTCTAGAAGATAGAGCTTTTATTGTTTTCTTTTTGTATATAATGAAATCTTTGAACAACTAAAAGTTCCTTTAAGTATTTCATGGCTGAGTGACTGAATGAAGCGTAAATGTGCAAAGTAAATGAAAAGTTGTAAAGCACAAACTATGAAATTGGACAATTGGCAGTGAATAGGGTTTTGGTGCCGAATTGAAGAAGGAAGTTTTAATAACATTTAATTGCATGCATTGTACATACGTACATACGTAAATATGTAAATAAATTAAAACCTTAACAAAAAGATAATTTCTTAAGATATCAATAACTTTGGAGTTTCGTTTGAGTTTCCCTCCATATACAAAAGTACGCTTACAGGGCAATTCTGGCAGCTGTCTATCAACTCACCAAAAGTCTTTCGTAAGACGATTGTCAATTTTGGCAACTATCTTGAAACTCCTTACTATCTTTCGACTAATTGACTAAGACTAATTGAAAGATCTGCTAACGAGGAGCGTTAAGCTGTAAGCAATACAACACTAAATTAAATTAAAAAAATATATATTTTTGTTACTGAAACAATAAAAACTAAAAAATAAGGTAAAAGTAAATTAAAAAAGAAAAATAAATAAATGAAAATAAAAATAACTAAAAATATATTTAAAAATTGAATGATATTAAAAAATATATATTTTTTCTTTTTAAAACAATCAAATCTATAAATTAAACTAGAAAAAAAGTAAATCAAAAATGAAGAAAATATTAAAAATTAAATACAATTAAAAAAAATATTTTCATTTCTAGAACAAAATCTAAACATTTAAAATAAAACGATTATAAAAGAAAAAATAAATAAAATAAGATACAAATTAAATGAAATTACAAAAATATATTTTTCTTTTTAAAACAATTAATTGTAAAAATAAAAAAAAAATTTTTATTTTTTTATAATAGGCTAGTCTGATCTAATTATCGATAGTGCAAATAAAACAAATTTATTGCACTGTTACAGTCCAACGTTTCGCTTAAATTTTCAGCACCATCAGGGGCGACTATGTTTATTAAAGCCAACAAAGAAATACAAGAAAGAAACCAGAGATGTTAAAATAAATAATTATCAAATATTAAAAGTGGACATACATATGTGTGTGTAAAAACAGAGACAACAATTATCGACTAGCGCAAAAACTTACACTCACAATAATATTAAACATTTGTTACAAAAACTTTAGATTTACAAAGATATATATAATCAATACGACTCTCTGTGGTAGTTTTGTCATTACTAAATGGTTTTTCTATATATAACATGTAGGCGGCCGCGATATTGTCCATATCTTCTTTTTTGTTGATCGTATTCTCCCTTTTTAGCTACAAAAATTATTATGAAAAAGTGGGGCCATATAAAACGGACAACCAGCATTCCAAAGAACAAATTCCAACAAATTCTTGACTTCTGCCTTAAATATAATGACTACTTCATGTGCAATAACAAACTATACACCAAAACATTTGGAATGCCAGCGGGCAACCCCCTCTCACCAACAATTGCTGACATCATTATGGACGACCTTCTGGGCAACACCATCTCGGAGCTGAAACAACACTTTAATATCGACATTAAGTTTATCAACAAATATGTTGGCGATAGTTTTGCAATAACAAACGTGAATACAATTCTAGAGATGCTAAACAAATACCATTCCAAACTTCAATTTACCATGGAAATGGAAGAAAACGCAAGCATACCTTTTCTTGAGGTCCGTATACACAAAAACAATAACAATGTTGTTCTAAACTGCAGGTGCAATTAAAAATTAATTTTTTTTTTCTTTTTAAACAGTAAAATCACAAAATTAAACTGAAAAAATGTTTGCGAAAAAGGAAAACTAAAATAAGTTCCTAAAATTAAATGAAATATAAAAAAAAAATACATGAAAATTAAACTAAGAAAAAATTAAGTAACTAAAAAAGAAACAAGTTTCTAAAAATTAGAAAAAAAATAAAATTAATTAAAATGTAACAAAAATAGCTGCGCGAGGACTCGAGCTCGGATCTCTGGAATGGCACACCTGTGCTTTGAGACTGGTGGAGCGATGCTTTTCATCACAAGAGGTGAATTAGACTTTTGTGCTAGAATGACAAAATTCTTCGACTACTATCTTGCCATCAGTCTTTCATTTGTCTTACGAAATATTTTTTACTATCTTAACCAGATACTATAATAAAAAACGGCGGATATCAAAAAGCTGCAAATATATTTCAAAACTCTACATCATCATTATCTAAGAAATAAGATGGAGAATACAAGGATTTGGGTATGTGTATGCTTTAATTTTTTTTGTGTGTTTATTAGGGTGAACGATATTTTTAAATATGGCTCTTTGTCACATCGCACTACTATTTTGATAAATATTCGTGAACAAATGGATCTTACCAAATTTCACTGAAGATGACATAACGCCGAAACCGGTTTGTCTCCACACCCAAATTTGACAACGGATGACGAAAAATAGTTCCGAAATACATCATTTTTGTAAGCCCTTGATTACTTCTATACGTATGTATCAAAATGTCTGCTAAAGCACACATTTGAGAGAGTGATTTTCTACAATCCCCGTGTAACATACAGAACGTAATTTCAGAAAGTTCGCTTTTCAAAATTTAAAACTGCTTACGAAATTCATATATTTTAGAGTCAAAAAATCTAAGAATTCTGAGTTGTAATCCTTATGAGGTCCAACAAGAGTCATAAAAGATCATATTTCCCTTCTTAGAAGAGGACGGATATATGAGTTCAAGTTACAAGTCATATTAGAGTCTGAAATATGACGCTTTTCTGAGTCTTATAAACCATCAGTCTATATAATTCTGATTATTAATAAACTTATACTTATGCATGAATATTTTGAATTTTGTTCAATCAGAATTTATTACATTAAAAGATTTCGAAATGAGTCAGTCTGGTTATCAGAATCATATTTATGAAAAGAAATACTAATTTAAGACTCCTGTCCTGTTAAAATTTAAAATTACACAATTTTGTTCGTCGGATAAGTTTTAAAATTGGCGGGTGAAACCGGGCATCGAGAACTGTTTAAATATAATTTCATTTGAAATGTAACTTACCGTTTTCAATGTACATATATGAATGTTTATATACATAGACACATAGTAAATTAATCAACAAAAAGCGTATTTCGTCTGAGATTTTACCTGTAAAGAGAATAAATATTTTGGTAAATTAATCTGTTTTAAGCTCTATGAAGAAAATGAAGTTACCTAATGAAACTTAGCTCGAGTTTTTTTTTTAGTTTTCTGGTATGATAAAAAATAACATAATCGGTAAACACATTATTTAATATGCATTTTCATAGTTTTATCCATCAATTCAATTTCTTTTTAGTGTCTGGCGGAGTTCAGAGAATTGCAAACAATCGGACCGATCCGAGAAACAGGATAAGAGTAGAATGGGTGAAAGCCATTAGCGCACACAAGGGGTGGGTTTTGTGGTTCAAAGCCCCCCTAACAGGGATCGAACATAACAGTTATTGATGAAAACTGTCATGGAAAAATTCACTATAAAGGAAATGTTCTACAACTAAGTGATACATACCAGATTTCTTTTTTCACCGAGACTCAAATTTGAAAATAAATTTTTATTTGCAATTTTTATGCAAAATAAAAAAAATTACAATTATTTTTGAATTTTATATCATAAATCCAAAATAACAATTATTGTTGATTGTTATTGAAGACTTTTATTTATAAATAAATAAATAATAATAAATAAAAATCAGTCAGTGACTTTTACTTTTAAAAGTCATCAATATAAATAAGTCACCGACTTTTATTTTTTAAATCATTCGTGTAAAAGTCATTAACATTTTTCGCTGTTAAGAAGGTGTTGGGGAAAAAAAGTTTACTACGACTTATACAAATGACTTTTATTAGTATGATTTAAAATATAAAGGTCAGTGACTGATTTTTATTTATGACTTTTATAAATACAACTCTTCGATAACTAAGACATATAATTTAAAAATCAAACATAACTGTTATTTGCAGATTATTTAGATAAAAATCCAAAATAATTGTTATTTTGGATTTCAAAAATAAAAGTCAGAAATAACGGTTATTTAAGGAGTACTTAAATAAAAGTCCAAAACTAATTTTTAAAGACCGATTTTTTTAATAAAAGTTGTAACTGCTACGGTTCCTGCCCTCTAAAGCTATACGAAGAAATTGAAATTAACAAATTTCAATGCATATATTATTATTATTATTTTTAATCTTATTATTATTATTATTATTATTATTATTATTATTATTATTATTAAACCAGAACCATAAGTAAGAAAAGAATTTTCTTCTTTTTTAGCACAACAAAATTTGCATTAATTGAAATTAATAACACATATGTATGATTTTTTTTTGAATTACTTTTGTATAAACTGCCTCTTGTTATGATTGGAATAGAATTCCAAGTTTTAATGGCACTGATGAAAAAGAGCCTAGTCGATGTTATAAAGTTATAGTTGGGTACAATAAGATCCTTTGAGCGCTCAGACTTCAGGAATATTAATTTCTCATAGAGGTAGAAGGGCGTTTTTGTAGAGATTTTATATGAATTTTTCGTTTCTCTTGAGAGCTCTTAAAAGTTTAACTGCGAATGAAAACATTGTCCTAAAAATATGCAATGCGTACTCACTTACTGTTGTTTTTTACACTTTACAGCCTCAAAAATTTTACCCCTGATATGTTCTTAACAAGGATTCGAATGAAAATCAGCTACGTAATAAAAAAAAGTTCGGTTAATTTTTTCGGTATTCGAAATAAATATTAAAAAAAATTAGGCAATTATGAAAAATCACCATCTTAATCGAAAACCAGAAACCAGAAATCGAGAAAAATTAACATAAAATTGTAAAAAAGTGGTAATATATCTTTAGAAATATATTGATATTGTTCCAAGTCGGTAAACCTACTCACAGTGCTGACAAAGTGACACTTTACCAAGCCAAAGAGTTTTCTGTTTTATGAGCAAAGAAACCTATAAAAATTTGAAGCGTCCTACCATCCTACCAACGAGAAAAAACCTACCAATTTTGGTAAGAAGAGACCAAAACGGTAACCCTGTGCAGGAGCCGAGTTATCATAGATATCTTAATACAAGGATGGGCAGAGAGTGAGCTAGAGAATGAGAGATTTAAAGACTTCCACCAACATTCCACTATTTAACATCAATTAATATCATAGCTAAAATCAACAAAATCATTGTTGAAAATAGGTAACAACAATGGCATTGTTAAAATTTAAAAAAAATTCACTTTGATTCTTTTTCAAGTTTAAAATTGGGTATATTAATTTTTGCTTGAATCTTTTCTCTAATCTATCTATATATAATCTATACCCACTATTCGTCAACGTCAATAACGATAACAGGCGACATATTTTTGGACGAAAAACATAAAAAAGAAAACAATGAGAGACCAATCACCTTTCAAATAAAGACAAAAGCCGCAAGTAAATTTTCAGATGCTAGGAAATATTTCGCAATTTTTTGCTAAATATTCTATTCGCATGATGAACCTTCTTATGAACATTCCTACCTATCTACATACATAGTATGTACATTTGTATATTAGCATGCTTCTGAAAAATACGAAACTCATGCATTCAATTCTCAACAAAAAACTGCTAAAAACCAAAACACGTGCCAGTTAATTATAATGATTAAAGCTGTTTGTTAAACAGCGCCGCACAGTGGGACAAAAAAGGTTGCTGTGGACAAATCACTTTTGAGAGCCCAAATATGAACCAATTTCAAGTTTCTTTTTTTTTAATAAAAGATAATTAAATTTCCTGTCGATCTATCCGTGGCGATTTTTTAAAAACGCTCTGATTACTTATTTATTTATGTTGAAAAATTAAAGAAACAATTTTTTGGAAAATACTTGAAATTAATATCAAATAAAATCAAATTATTTAAAAAAATATTCATAAACATTTTTCCATAGGACCCATTTAATTAAAGAATGTATTTCATTCGTTATCTATACTAATATATATTTTGAAAGCCGTTTTTTTCGTTTTTGTCTGTTCGAGTCACTCGAGAACAGCTGTACCGATATTTTTTAAATTTTGGGCATCAACTCCAGACTATCCAAGGATGATAATAGATGAAAATCAATTTCGATATATCAAGGGGGTGTGGCACCTCCCATACAAACTGAAGTTTTTACACAGCATATCTCTGGAAGTATTCATCGTAGAGTGCTGCCACTTTGAAAGAGAGGGCGAGGCACCTCTCCTACAAACTGAATTTCTCACACCACACACACATTCTAATGTGAGAAATTCAGTTTGTATGGGAGGTGCCACTCCCCCTTTTTCACTAGCAAATTAAATACATTTTTAAATTAAATGTGGCCTATGCAAAAATGTTTACGAATAATTTTTTAAATAATTGCAGACATTTGAAATTAATTTCAAGTATTTTCCAAATAATTGGAAGCATTCAAACGTAAAAAATTTTTTCTTTCATTTTTCAATATAAATAAATAAAAACTAGAGCTTTTTTTATAAAATCGCCACGGATAAATTGACGAGAACTTTAATTAACTCTTATTTAAAAAAAAATGGAACTTGAGATCGGTTCATATTTGGGCTCATAAAATTGAATTGTCCACATCAACATTTTTTGCCCACTGTGCGCAGCGCAAGTTTTATTATAAATATTCGCTTTGTCGGCTATGCGAGTACCTAGTTAGTTTGCTGAAACACGCTTGCGGCAACAAATTTGTTTATATTAAATTATCACTCAATTTTTAGGTGAATAACAAACAATTTTTGATACCGCGAATGGAAATACGCGTACATATGTATGTATGTATGTAGGTATATCGGATTTGAGATGCACATGTAGTTACTTAGAAAAAATTATATTAACTGGTAGTAGTCAATTACTGGTGATCAGTGTATAAATGAATGAATGTATGTGTATAAGAATTTGGTAATATAGAAACAATACAATAGTGTGCCTTAAAATATTAGCTCAAAGTTGTATAATAACAAATTGCAAAATTTTGCAAATAATTATATTTAACCAGTTCCATAGACCTGTTTTTAAATAAACATTCTTTGCTTTATTTAGTTTGCTAAACACAATTGGGTCGAATAAGATTGTTAATATATGTAGGCTTCGACCCAGCGTTGTTTGAGACACCCCTCGATACACGGCAGGCTCGTTGGCTGGTCCCAGCAATGTCAAACACTGTTTTTTTTTTTTAATTTGCAATTTAAAATTTCCACTGACTTTCAGCTAAAATTAAGAATTCTTTATTTTATTTAACGATATTTAAATAAAAAAACTGGAAGGCGGAGTTGGTAAACTATAGAAAACAAACTCAAACTTCCTAAGAAACTGGTTCAATGACGCAATTTATTTTTATACCCATTTGTTGTTTGTTATCGCTTTTTTCGCTGTAGGTAAATAGTACACATACATATGTGCATATGTATGTACATATGTATCTATACACAAATACCTGGATCAACTTAACCTCATCCATTAATGCATGAATAGAAAACGGTAAGTATTTAGAACTCTGGCTCGTTAGATGGCCTATTTACTAGATATATTCATTGCGAAGGTGCTAAAATTGATTACTTGAAATTCAAATCAGTTTTTCGTATGAGTTTTACGTTCTCCGCAAACTGTTTATCCAATACTGATAAAAACAAAGTTAAGCAACTGTTCAACTTTATCTAAAAGGAATATTAATGCATCGAATTCATTTCAAAATACATTATACTACTACCCTTTCGGAAAGATCAAAAAATAAAAAGGGAATATTAAAATATTCAAATATATAAAACCAGGGCTAACGTCAGCTACATACGTATGTAATGTACATACATACATTAGGGTGACTAGCCAAAACAAGTTGCGGTTTTGCACCGGAATTATAAAATTTATTCAGCCTTATCATAACCGGCTCACTTTTCACTTTTCGTTTCCATGTTTTTACTATGGGCGGAGGAAAAACTTTCGGAAGTGAATATTTTTAAAACTATTTTTATTTATTAAGAACTCGATTTTTTGAAGTATTTGCAAATACGTCCAGCTCACATAAATATTATTATTTTTCTGAAATAATTTGGCGGAAATCTCAAAATATCATAGATTTTATAATTCCGATGGAAAAACAGCACCGATTTTTTATTACCATTTATTTATTTTTTTATTTTTTTTTGTATGGAGAGTGATACGCCTTAATGCGCATGCATACATATAGAATTTGGTATTAGAACGATTTTTAAATCACTGCATTTATGCAACATTTTTCAGCGAATATTTTATCTTTGAAGGCCAATATCAGTCACGCAGGTACTGTTCCACCGCCCTCGATGTGCCGGCTGGCTATCTAACACCTCCACGCTTTCTTTTTGCAGTAAGATATCAATAAGGATTTTATCTACAGTAAATCACGAACAACGTGTGAGCTTTGCAAAAAATGATTTGTTTGACACAGTTTTTTCAAATTCAGTGATAAAATGTATGCGCGTCAGCTGATTAGATAAGGTGGCTGAGTGACGGCTCTGACACGGACTGATTCGCAAATGCCGTCTATGTATACTTGCCTGAAGTTGTGTAAAGTAAATTCGACTAAAATGCTTTGTGTTACTATGGCGCCGTATAAGTTTGGATTGAATTTGTATGTTTGTTTTTGATTACTAATAAGTGTATATCATTTATTATTATTGAAATTTTGCATTGCTACAGTTTATTAGCATTGCATTGGCGCGTAATTGTATCTAAGCATGTGCCTTTTTTTGTATACTTGGATATTACACCATTAACCAATAGATAAAATGAATAGCAAATAATGTGAATGCAAATAAAATATGTATGCAACCGTATTTGCTACAAAGATTTTAAGTGCGCACAAACTTCAAAGGTTTTTGATTTCCAATATTGAGACAGGAAACAAAATGCTATTAAAAAGACTTTAATGGATACGACTTTCGATTGTGAGCAAGCATTTTAAAATATTTAGTATTGAAAATTTAACCCATTTTAAGATTTTTATGGTACTAAGTATTCGTTGAGAGTGTAACTAAATAGTTGAATGCTTCCGCTGGAAAGCGTCTTAAGTGCTGGTTTAAATTATCAGATAGCTATCTATGTATACGACTGACTACTAAGTCGCTTTCGACTTATATAACGTCAAAGGAAACTGAAGCTATCAGAGGCAACAGACTGCATCGCCAACTTCCTTAAGATTTGGGCATAAAGACTCTTGAAAAAAAACCAATAAATATTAAGCTGCCGCTGTTCAAAAGCCACTACACTGCAAAACCAAAATTCCAGCTTTGATTGTATGTAGTATATTTAGGCCGAAATTTGGAAGCTTTGAAGGAAAAAAGGTGAATGAGCAATTGGTTATTATTGATTTTCAAGAATTCTATACCATTTCTACGAAAAGTTGTTTTTTCCCCCCATATAAAGTATGTACTTGGAAAACTTTGACCTCTAAATATTTTTGATTTCCAAATAAACAAATTGGATATAGAACTAGAATTGGATAAATTCTATATAGAACAATCCTAGTGGACGAGAGCATTGAAATTCCGACTTGACTTTTTTTTGGACCAATCTAATGTACATTCGGAAATCCGGATAAGCCTATGATGTTCGCGTATAAGGATACAGTTCGAACAGCATGGGTATCCGATTAATATTCGTTCATTTTGCTATCCGGATATCCGGTTATTAATCCTTCATTTTGCTATACAGATACTCGGTTATTTTAGACAGTATTTGAACAGAATATTCGAGTATCAGCACACTATTCGGATATCCAGACGGATTTTTTCTAAGACATTCGAATATCCGTATTATCCGGATGGTCAAAAAATACGGAGAGAACTCTCAGCCCTAGTACAAACTCGTATAATAATTGAAGTGGCCTCGGGAGCGGATTTCCTTCGGTATGGAATTATGGGCCATTCAAAGCAAAATTGATCAATTAATAGCCCAGATACCGCTCGATATGTGCCAAAAAGTGTTTCCAAACTGCATACTTCAAAAGGATCAATGTTCTGGAACGGCTTTTTAAATTTGCTTGGAAAATACACCGTCTTCAACTCTCTTAGCAAGCTAAAAGCTGTTATATGTAGAACTTTAAAGGATCTCTTGTTTAGGAATTTCCCCATATCCGTTTTTTTGCTATTAAATAATACGACATATCTCACAATGAAATTAAGCGCTAGTATATGTATGTATAATCGTCGCACGGACTGCGTGGGTGCTTGCTCCGATATTTTTTTTTAAGCTGGGTAGCTCCTACAAACATGGAGTAGCGTTCGTAGCATATTGCTTTCAGATAATATCTGTTGGTAAGATGTAGAGTAGATCACTAATTTTTCCCGTATATTTTGTACGTAGCATCCAAACTAAATATTGGCTACTCCGCAGTAATAGAGCGCGTTTATGTTAGAGCTACAATAAGCGCTAAGCTAGATTAACGAAAAAAAACAATAAATATAAATGTACATCTCGCATACGCTCTTATTGCTTGTTTCTGACCATAGCTACGCTCTACTATAAACACTTACACCATACAATGTAAGATTGGAGCTGGGAGTGTGTTTTTTGAAATGATCTTCTGTGTATACAATTACAAACACAATTTATTGAATAAACAAAACCTATTTATCAGCTTGGAGGGAAATTTTTGCTGCACTTGAAACACTTAAACGTTGTGTAATTAATAAAGTAAAATTATTGTTAACAAAAGAACATTTCAAACAAGGCACTTTCCAGGCGAAGTTGACATAGTAAACGCTCTCTAATATGGGGTACCCAGCTTGGCTTGGCTTTGCTTTCAATATTTTAAGTGAACCACTTTGAGCTCAAATTTCTATATTTCTCCCTTACTTGCATATGTACATACATATTTATGTATATTGGGGTGATCTAAAATAACTCCCCTAACGAATTTATGGTCTTTAACGGACCAATTTACTGAGAAGAACATTCTCCCATTTGGAAATTATTATTTTTTTTTAATTTTAAAAAGTGTCGGGGAGCATTTGAAATTTTCCATGTAAATTAAATGTAAAAAAAATTATTTTCATTCAAAATTTTATAACTATTGAACCGTTTGAGATAAAAAATTCTTTTTGGCACATTTGTCCAAATGGGAGAATTTTCTTCTCAGTAAATAGGTCCGTTTGAGACCAAAAATTCGTTAGGTGAGTTATTTTGAATCACGCTAATGTATGTATATGCTCACTCCATTATGTCTGCGCTACACCCTCGTTTTTAAAATATTCATAATGTTTTGCAAGCTAAATTTTTTTTCGTTATTTTTTTACAAAAATATGATCCATTCTACAAAAAAGCCCATTTTAATCAAAGTTTCAAACTGTATACAAAATTAAGGAAAATTTAACGAATACACATTAAAATTTTAAACTTTTTACTCAGGTTTTTAACACAAATTCTGGTATGCAGTTTTATAGCCCATTAAATTTTAGTATAACACATTTTAGTATACACTATATTACTGGACATGAATCACTATGTGGTATGAGTTAAAGCAACTCAAACTTCAAACACAGGTGGGTTAGGGAAGGCGTGGTCCAAGGGGTGTAAACAAAAAATTTCGCAAACGTCAAGCTGTGAGGTTGTACTTTATTGTGCTCTGATTTTGGCTTTCTACTTGCTTAGTTTATTGTGCTAATTCCGAGTTAAAGTAGTGATAAAAAGTGCTTATGAGCATCATAGTGTGAAATAATTGAAGCTAAGTGAATGTTATTGTGCTTTATATTAAACTACATTTATTTAAATCTATTTACATCAGCTCCTTAATTGTTATAATTTATTTTGTTTGTCTTTTATTAACGAGTGTTATTACATAAATCTTTCAATATGAAGTGCGATCTTGATACTTGCCAAATTAAAATCGATTCTGTACGCTACTTATCTTGCTGGCTGTGTGATGGTATTTACCATCTGAAATGTGCTGGTTTGACGGGAAGAATTCTGGACGCTATTAATGATGGCAAGGGCCTTCGCTGGTCTTGCGTAAAGTGCAGGTCAACCGAAGTTGATCTTCTCAAGCTATTTAGGCAAACCAGAAATGGTTTTTACAGCAATAGGAAGAGAATTGTCGGTACTGACAGAAAAATTTAAGCATTATGAAAATATGTTTAAATCATTCAAATGCTTAGATACCTTGCAATCTGTTAAGGATATCCGTGTGTCTAAACGTAAGCGTCTTCATAGTCCATCTAAGGAAATTATTGCCGTTGCACCTCAGAATAATCTTCCGACTGACTTAATTAATCTAACTTCTCCATGTCCTCCAGCATCAGAATCCTCAGCCTCAAAAGAGCGTGTAACGAAATCTGCTTCGGATAATAACGAGCCTGAAGTATCTTCCCCTTCCCCCATTGAAGTGGTGGCATCATCTTCAAAGCCTCCACCGCCTTCCCTATCCTCAACTACTAACGCAGTAACTCAACCCCTTCCGCCGGTACTCCAGTCTGATACAAGGAAACTAGTTGTGATTCCGCCAAAGAAGTCAATCTTTGTTTCTGGATTTTCGAGAGACACTACCGAAGACGATATTAAGCTTTATATCTCATCAAAAATTACAACTGTCTACTTAAGCATCAGAAAATTTAATTTTAAATACGAAAGAAATATTGCTTCATTTAAAATTGACGTAAATTTAGATAATTTTAATGCGCTGCTTAGTAGTTCTTTCTGGCCCACCGGAGCTTTCGTTCGTGAATACGAATATAGGCCCAAAAAAGTAAATAACTTAGCTAATATTCTCCGTCATAACACTGAATCAAAAAACAAATTATTAAATCTGCTTTAAGTATTTATTACCAAAATGTAAGAGGCTTAAATACTAAATCAACGAACTTATACCTTAAAGGCCTTGAATGTAATTATAATATTCTTTCTTTTACTGAAACTTGGCTGAAACCTCACATTTTCAATTCAGAGATTCTTCCAAATAATTATCATATCTATAGACCAGATAGGGAGGTCAGAATCGGCGGTGGCGTACTCTTCGCTGTAGACTCTTCAATACCATCTGAAGAAGTTAGTCTTCCACACATTGATTCAGTAGAATTCAAATGCATTTGTGTACAGGCTGGAAAAGGGTCTATTTACTTAGCTCTATGCTATACCCCTCCCGATTTGACACATTGGTGTATTCACGACTCATCTCTTTACTGAAATCAGTTAATTTACTGACTAAACCCTCTGATTCAATGATTGTGTCGGGTGATTTTAATTTACCAAGCGTATCATGGAACATCATTGACAATGATATCGTACCTTTCGCGTCTAGTGCGTGCAACAACGTTTTTTTTAGAGGAGATGGCTGAACTCTGCCTAACTCAGGTTAATGTACTTCGCAATAAGTTTGGTAAAGTATTAGATCTTGTTTATGTTGATGATGCATCTAAGTCCGTTGTAAATGAGCGTGATCCACTAGGTTTGCCCGAAGATGTCTACCACCCTGCTATGGAGGTATCTTACGAAGTTATAAGTGATGGTCAAAATTGCAGTACCCAAGCATACGAACCAAATATTCGCTTTGATTTTTCGAAAGCCAACTTTAAAATGCTTAACAAAGAACTGTCTAAATTGTCGTGGCCTGCATATAAAGAAAATATTGAACAAAGCGTTGCCCTTAGGGTTCGAAATTTCAGACTTTGGTATCGATACTGAGTACTCATTCTGGCATCGAGCTCACTATACTACTCAGTATCGGATTCATTAAAATACGTTTTTTGGGATACTAAAATTATTTTGTTCTTCAATCGTATATCTATATATATTTCCTGAAATTAAAACAACAGACATTTAAAATATTTGATTTTAATTTCATTGCAGAACTTACTTCCACGTTAGAAGTAATTTAAACGTTAAATGTACATACATAAATACACACATATTTACTTTCACGAATTTTAAATTTTATTAAGAATTTTTGGAAACTTTGTGGGTATGCATTTTTGTAGCCTATTCAATTTTGTATAATATTGTGCAAGTTTTAATTAAAAGTCAACGGAAGTAGGCTACACGGAAAGTTGATAAGTTACAAAACTGCATACCCTAAAAGTTTCTAAAAATTCTGTATTTTCGTGAACTTTAAAGTAAAGTTTAAAGTAAAGTTTTATGGCCTTATTCATAAAAATAAAAAAGGTTTATAAACTGAAAAATGTATGAAAGTGTCATTTTATTTAAGCTCTTTATTTTTTATGAATAAGGCCATTAAACTTAAACTTATTTGGTTTATGTTATGTAACAGACTACACGAAATTTCAGTTTATTTTAAGTGATGGACAAAATTGAATGATAGTAATCCATATAAGCAAAGAAAATTGGGTTGCCAATGGAAGACAAAATTTAAAAAGTGTGTTTTTTAAAAAGTATTCGATACTACGAGTACTTTGGAAAGTATCGAGTAAAATCACCAAATAAGGTATCGAGTATTAAAGTACTCATTTTTATACCCTCAGTATCGATACTTACTCAATATCGATAGTATCGTTCGAACCCTAGTTGCACTTTTTAACCGACTTCCAAAAATGGAGGAGGTTATCAGTTCGTCGGAATATTTTTTTTTTTTTTTTTTATGTATGTTACCGCATAACTTTGGACCACGTCAACCGATATCTTTTTGCATCGGAAAGGTAGTGTCTCAGAGGTGGTCCCATACTAATCTGGTTGAGATCCGATCAGTGGATCATGAGATATATATATATATATTTTTTTTTTTATATGGGAGTTGAAGTCGGTTTTTTTTTGCTAAAAATTACTTGTTAACTTTACTTTACATAAATTATTTGAAAAGCATGTGCCTAAACGTGTGTATGTTCCTGAAGAACACACACAGTTATGGTTCACTAAAGAACTGAGAAATTTGAAAAACAGAAAGTCGCGATATTTTAGATTACACAAAAAACCGGTTTACAATCATACTATGTAAAGTACTCACTTTTGCGTCATAAGTTTTTTGAATTAAACAAAAAGTGTTATAAAGCTTACTTGTGTAAAATCAAACGGCGTATAATATATCAAATAAAACACCTCTTTGAGGTAAAATTTGTGTCTCTAGCAGTAGACGGATTTTCGCAACGTTCCGAATAAATAAAAAAAGATTTTGCGTACGTTTCCAAGGCAGTTAAAAATTGCGTATAATTTTCGTCACGAAATTGATATCATAAATTTTGTGTTTCTAGTTCAGCTTTCGTCACTCGAAAATTTTACCTCAAAGAGGTGTTTTATTTGATATCAATTATTTTGGGGTAGCAAATTTAAAATCGACGAAAATAAAAACAATAACCTAAATGTTTTATTTTTCTCAAATAAATTGCTAAAAATATTATCTAAATCTAAATTATGTATTCAAATCGATGTGTCCATTCAAACATATAATTTTTCGAATACGGAATAAAGCGAAAAAGAATGATCATATCCTTATTCGAAAAAATTAAAAAAAAAATTATGAGAAATGATAAAAACTTGTCAACTTGGTACCAACTTTGGATGCAATAAACGACTGTGTTCGTCTGATTGTCTCGCAGTTTATTTTGGGTAAGATTTCTACCGGGCGTGGGGCGCACACATGTGCTGTTTTAAGAAGTTTTTAACCGACTTCAAAAAAAGGAGGAGGTTATCAGTTCGTCTGAATCTTTTTTTTTTTTTTTTTATGCATGTTACCGCATAACTTTGGACCACGTCAACCGATTTCGATAATTCTTTTTGCATCGGAAAGGTAGTGTCTCAGAGGTGGTCCCATACTAATCTGGTTGAGATCCGATAAACTAATGCTTTTTTCTCACGTAGTTTTGCTCAGTGGCAATTTATACATTTTATGTAAGTAGTAGCGGCACATTGGATGAACTAAATGCATTCATACATACATATTTATGTACAACAAAATACAAAAAAAAACTCTGAAAAAACTGTAAAATACATACAATTTGTGGTTTCCAAGACATGTACGAAGTGATTAGCACAGCTGTATACTTCAACTTGTCAACTCGCGGGAAATTCCCCGATTTGCAGGGAATTTCGGTTTAAGAGGCAATCGGGGAATGGGAAATTTTTTTCGAGGAACTGGGTATGTTTTTTTTTATATCTTAAAGTAACCAAATTAGACGAATATGTTAATTTTAAACCATTGGTCACTATTTGGGGCGACTTTTTTCAATTTGAATCACCATATCTCCACAACACGTGTTTTCCCAGATACAAGCTATATACCAAATGAAAGCTAAGGTTTTGGGCTAGACTTGAGGAAACCTAGAATAAAATCGACTGACCAGTTTTTGAGAAAATGCCCGAAATCTATATTTTCAGCAGCCCGATTTTTAGTTTTCAGGCGATAACGTTATAACATATTTATATTTCATAAACACAAAAGATAGCGTTATATAGCTTGTTTTGATACCCTTCTACACCAATGACATGGACTGAGTAGTGCGGCCTCAGTGGTAGTTTGAAAAATTGCTTTTTTTCGAATTTCAGGCAGCAGCCACGCCCACAAAGGCATACGAATCAAAACATCCTGGAACAAAACCATCTTAGTTTGTTTTGTACTTTAATTCCTGAAAGTTTGAACAAAATTAAATGAAGGTACGTACAGACGCCACATACATATCAAAGCATCTCGTAGTGGAGACACGAACCAAAACACATTTACCTCTATATCTTTTCAACTAGTAGCCGGAACTTAATATATAAGGTATCGTTTGAAAGGTATTGGCCTATAGAATAAAACTAAACGTGTTGTGTGTACTCACATGCCCCCTTAAACCGGCAAAAGCACAAAAAACGTTTTTTGCTTCGCATCACTTTAACCTAATTTTTAAAAATCCGGTTAATCGTTTATCAAGCTTGAATACATTTTCTGGACACACTCTGCAAGACCTTTCTAATGATATCTCAAACATGTCGTTTGGACGTCTGGATAAAAACTTGTCCAATAAACTCAATAAATATCCCAGTAATATCTCCCGATGATGTAGTAGTTTATCTGAAATCCTGAAAGCAGTCCTTTAGTTATGGTCCTGACCAGATCCCTACTTGTATTCTTATAAATTGTTCTGATTATCTCTATGAGCCGTTAACAGCGATATTTAATTTATCTCTTAAAGAGGGCGTTTTTCCAACTATATGGAAGGAATCGTTCATAACCCCGTTACATAAAAGCGGTAGCAGATCTTCAGTGGAGAACTACCGGGGAATAGCTAAGCTTTCTGCAATTCCTAAATTATTTGAAGCAATTATAACAAATCAGTTGACGCATTCTATCTCTTCTAGCATTTCATATAGTCAACATGGATTTTGCAAGGGTAAATCAACTTCTACAAATTTACTTGAATTAACATCCTATATCTCAAAAGCATTTAGTGAAAGCAAAACTGTTGATGTTATATATACTGACTTCAGTAAAGCATTTGACAAAGTCTGCCACTCGTTGCTTATCTATAAACTTGATCTTCTTGGTCTTCCACCTAATTTTCTACGTTGGATCTCTTCATACCTCTATGATAGATCACAAAGGGTAATGTTTAAAAATACTATCTCTGACGTCATTAATGTTACTTCAGAAGTCCCTCAAGGTAGCCACCTAGGCCCAGTTCTGTTCTTGCTTTTTATAAACGATATTTCTACAGATATACAGTTTTCCAAAATTTGAATGTATGCAGATGATGTAAAGCTTTATAAATCGTGCGTTTCAATTAAGGAAAGGTCTTTGCTACAATCAGACTTAAACAGCATGGCTTACTGATGTCAAGTAAATCTTATGCCTCTAAATCTTAAGAAATTCAAAGTAATGTGCTTCTCTCGAAGAGCTGTTCATCCCGCTTTTTATACAATAGGTAACCATAACCTGGAACAGGTATATAATTTTGTGGACCTTGGTTTCACAATAGATCCTAAGCTCAATTTTTATCTTCATATTAATGTGACAGTCAATAAGGCTAAAGGTGTACTTGCATTTGTGAAACGATGGTCAAAAGAATTTTGTGACCCTTATATCACTAAAACCCTGTTTACAACATTAGTTAGGCCAATTCTGGAATACGGTTCGGTGGTTTGGAATCCAAGGTATCAAACTTACTCAGACAAGATAGAATCAATTCAAAAACAATTCCTACTTTTTGCTTTAAGAAATTTCCGTTGGGATTCTCAATATAACCTTCCACCTTATACGAGCCGATTAAAACTTATTAATCTTCCTACACTTTCCAGCCGCAGGCAAATGCTTGGTACAATTTTTATAGTTAAATTACTAACAGGCTCAATTTCAAGTCCGCTTCTTCTTGGCGAAGTTAGCCTTAATGTTCCCTCCCGGGTATCAAGACATTTTTGTCCTCTATTTCTGAAAGCTTGTAAAACTAATTTTGAATTGCACGACCCACTCCGTTGCTTATGCCAGGATTTTAACTCTCATTCCAGCACGTTTGATATATCAGATCCGCTTTTCAGCATTAAGAAATCGATACTGTCCTCTCTCAATAAATGAATCATTAAAATAAAGACATAAAATCGGCTGATGAATTTAGTTCTGTAGCTGAACAGTTTTAGATCTCGACACTTAACAAACTCCTGCCTATCGTGACTCGGCGCAAAAATTGAAAATACTGGGTCCGTACGTCATGCGGACTGCGCCCCTCGTGCGGATGGGCGGGAATGGAGGGTAAAAACCGTTGGGATTATTATAAAAATTTTAGGACAGTTATTTTTGTACCCATCCTCAAGTTTTTGTCCACACAAATATGGGACAGCCTAATGTATATGTGCACAAGCGTAACTGTATTATATTACTTAAAACCCTATTCAAAAAAACTGCCCTTCACTCGTATCTGTTTCCCAAAACTTGTAAATTCCACTAACCATTTCTTTTGTACGCCAACGAATTCTTCAAATTCCACAACAAGGGCTTGTCTTGGCAAAATTGTTTGTGCCTACATACATTCTTATGTATCAATGTTTCGTGAGTCTTCAAAATTTCAGATTTGTTGCCATTCGTTCTCCTTTGTCTCATATTTCACACAGTACGTTTGCGTTTTTGGTAGCTCAAAGTCCAAATTATGCAATTATTAGTGAGGGCTTAAGTTCGAAATGCTTTTGCAAAGTTTACATTTTTATATGCTTTTTTACCAGCTTGCACTTATAAGCTGATTTTCTGGTGACTCGCAGCAAGTCATTCCACCTCCAATTATGTTGTCAGTTTGTATTTCCCTTTAAAGAAATCTTAGGGGAATGAAATTCGACTTTTGCAAAATTTTTTACACGCTTGTGAATCGAATTTTGGGTGTCAAGTAATGTACAAAGTTCAAGCTTATGATACCAAAAAAAAAACAGAAACCAAAGCAACATAAAGCGATGACATCGAAAATTGACGTCAAGGGAATGGGAATGAAAGAGAATTGAGGAAGTACTTCAATGACAGGCAAGGCAGTTGTGAGGAACGCTACGAGTACTCTATGTATGTAGATTAAACTTCATCACTAAAAAAAAGGTGTGGGTTTTCCGCCAGGATCACAAAATTTATTATATTTGAAGACGTCCACCAAAGTAAAGAGTTTTGGTTCAGATATTAAAGTTTTTCTTATAGCAACCTTTGAAAAAAGTTAAAAATCAGCATCAAAAATCTCATTGCTACGATTCTGTTGAAATTTTTTTGAAAATATTTGTATGTAGATTTTTTTAAGCTTAAACTATTTTCTCATCTGAGGGGATTTTTTTTTTCAAACAATTCTTTAGAAACTATTTTAATTCATAAAAACTCCATTTTTGAGGGTATTTTCAAATCGGTCCAGCTGACGTATATCTTAATGTTTCCAAAATATTTTAGTGCACGTCTTAAAATATAATAGATTTTATAATTCCAATTGAAACACAGTACCGATTTTTTTTTTTTGTATGGGGAGTAATGCAGTCTAATGTAGATGGTATTTAACATTAACTTTAGCTGACTTTGAAATCGTAGCTTGTCCATTGCGCTAAGATGTCATTTTGGAAATTTTTCGACATGCTATAAAATCGAAACAAATTCAACAACCTAAAAAGCGCAAGTAATAAATATGTAGTAAGCATCTTTAAATGGTTTGAGTAAATATGAAAAGTGTGAAATCAGCAAGCGACGTGAGAAAGGGCGTTGGTTGTCAACATAATCCAATATACGGACGTCTTTGCACTAAGATTGGGAGTAGAGAATTTGAGATTCTACACCACGAGCGAATAAAAAATATTTTCGATATACATATGTACATACTATATACATACATACATACATATACATATATGTTTATATTATACATACATATATTTATGCATAACTGTGTTTGCTTGTTGAAAGTGTGACTTGCTTGTTTACCTATGTATATGAGAAAACAACAACTCGGCAACCCTAGAGCGTTTACTATGCAGACTTATACCACATACATATGTACATAAATACATACATATATCTACTTCGGAGAATGACCATAAATGTCTGTGAAGTTGGTATACAGAATCACGCAAAAAGGTAAAAAAACGATTCTGAGTAGCTTTTCTACAGTTCTTGACAAGTAGAAAAAAAAAATCTGAAAATGTTGGCAAAAAGAATTTTCTAAAATTTTGTATGCCAGATTCACCAAGCATACGACGTGCTAGAAAAGAGCAAATAAAAAACTTTTCTGTGTAGCTTTTCAATAGTTCTAAAGTTCCTGAAAGGAAAAAAAACATTGCAAAATCACGTCGAAAAAAATTCAACAAAATCGAAAAAGTTTAATGTTTGAAAAAAAAAATAGAACAGTTCTGAGCAGTTTTTCACTAGTTCTAGTGTTCCTGAAAAGAAAACAAATTCTGACAAATCAGATAGAAATTTTTTTGTTTTTTCGAAAAAATTTAAGGTGTGAAAAACTGAATATTAAAACTGTTCTGAGTGGCATTTCA
>NW_023458564.1:34756965-34774497 GCF_013731165.1 Rhagoletis pomonella | reverse complement strand
TTCAATAGTTCTAGAGATTCTGAAATGAAAAAAAAAAATTTCAAAATTTCGCCGAAAAAAAATTTCAAAAATGTCAAAAAAGTTGAAAAAGTTTGATTTTAAAATAAAAATAAAAATTAAGCGAAATTAATAAATGCCGAGACTCAAGTGCTGAACTGAGCTTTCTATCTTTTAATTTATTCCTTACATATGGGCGATTCCACCGTCACGGGTGGGACATTTGCATAGAAACAATTTTCTTTCTTGTTTAAATTTAAGTATAAAGTACTCAACAATTTTACATTTGGATAAAGATACACCTAATTGACTATTACCAGCTTACAATTTTAGCTTACTTTTATATGGAAAAATCGGAGTTATTTCTTCTGTCACGGGTGGGACAAAGAAAAGACCCTGCTTTTTGGAGCAGATATATTTTACGGAAACCCTGCGAATTTATTTCACTTTTCTGTGTGAACTTGATGTCTTATTAAAACACAAAGAACCACGAATAAAAACAAACCAAAAACTACAAAAAAATGATGGCTTTATTATAAAAAAAATCCGAAATTCTTCTGTCACGGATGGGACACGTATGAATTTTTATATGAAAAGGAGCTTTTAGTGCGGTCCACATTCAAGATTGGTTATTAAAAAAGATAAGAAGCCAAGTAGGGGTTCAATTCACTCACGTTTTATTTTAGGATTGTGCTTGTTATGTAAAAGAAAATGCCTAGCACTGTCAGCCAAAAAAAAATATTAAAAATCAACGCGATTTCCTAGCGTCTTGAAATTTTTTACTTTTACCTACTAAAATTTAATGCATACCTAGAATTTTTCTATAATTTCTGAACAAGTTTCAAATTGTTGGGTGTAATTGTTAAACTTTGTTGAATTTTTATAATTTTTGTACGAAATATGAAATGTGGATTTATGTGGTTATGTAATGTGCTAGCCTTTTATCAAAAAAAAAACTATAAACAATTAATAAACAAAAAAACCAAAAACTGGTCAAAATGTCACTTAACTTAATCAGCTGACTACAACGGTATACAGGCAATGGGCACGTCCGTAGCTGTCACGGGTGGGACATGTTTCATAGTTGAGTTATTCTTCTCTACCTATGTGGAATCGAAAATGCAATTCTGGTAAACATTTACAATGAAGTTCTAACATTATGTAACAAACACGAAACTCAACTTCAACTTCTGTAATTATATATAACAACTTTTAGCTTTTTTTTGTCACGGCTGTTACAAGGACAATACTGCTTAATAATAACTCATAATATAGATAAAGTACTCATACAATGTAATATATAACATAATTTTATTAAAAGCAGATGAGTTCTACTATATATTTTTCTTACCGAACACTTGAATTATGAATCTCAAATTATTTGACAGTACTTTCAACACAACCTACTATAAAATCACTCAAAAAATTTACTTAAAACTTGATTACAAAACGTGAAAAAGGTAATAAAAATGCATTTAAAGCTTTAATTTGTAATTATTTTGTTGATTCGAGATTTTTACAAATGTCTTATCCGCGCGTTTGTTAGTTTTATAAAGAAACTAATTTTTGCACTGAGGTTCAGTTTCACATGGAGCCTCCCCTATTATGTACACTGCCGAAACAAAGTATTGGCACAGCAAATTTTTCACAATATGTGCAACAATTTTCATTCTAACTGCGTACTCAAAAAAAAATTTAAAAAAATCTGATTAAAAAGTTGAAAATTTTGATGCAAATTTGCTGAATTTTCGCGAGTTTTGCACAAAGTTTAGGAATTATATTTTTATGTTTTTTGTTGTTGAATGAACCATATTTTTATACAAAATTGGCGGAAAAATATTAGAATAAAAATTGTTGCATATATTGTGAAAAATTTTCTGTGCCAATACTTTGTTCCGGCAGTGTATATACATACGTACAATATAGTGCAGTACTTACAAGCGAACTCGTACTTAAAAGGAAACTAAATACGTGTAAGATGGCGTAATTTACCTACACCAACTGATAAGTTTTATCTTTGGCTAAGTAAATTTTTTCATTAGTCACCACTGGAGAGCTTCTGTCATGAAATAGTTCTTCATAAATAATTAATAGAGAAAAAAATAAAATAAAAACAAATTTGCCGTATGAAGGCGGCGAAGAAGCTGCACCCAAACACTTAGAAAAATGTGGGTGCATAAATAATTAAATACTTAAATCTATGTAGAAATATCTTGAAACACCAAAGTATTTAAAAAATGGTCTTTTAACTAAATACAAGTAAAAACAATTAATTATAATAAAGGCATTGAAAACATTAGTTTGTAAAACACGGTTCGAAAGATTCGGTTTAATATTCGAGATCAGGTTGCACAGAAAGGGTCGCCTCATTACGGGCGATATATTATTGATATACTTCTTCTAACCCTTTTGTAAATATTTAACAGATTGACGTATGCACTTGAACTCTCAGTTCTTGAGTGTCTAATTCGAGCGCAGGGAGTACATGTTACTCATACGCCCTGTTATTCTAACACTTTCGACCATTTTTTTAATACTGAAAAATGCTAATCACACACATATGTATGTACGCACATACCTAAGTTCGTGTTTTCATTTGTTTTCAAATTTGTTTGTGCTTTTTTACGCTTTTGCACATGCAAATTTTACGAAATGTTGCGATTGTGCGATGTTAAAAAAAAAAATAAAAAAAAATATGAAGTGAATAACTTGGCTTCAGCTTGCGACTGTGGCAAATATATTTTCGCGTTAGCACATTTTCTGGTAAAATTGAAAATTAAAAATTTATATACAATTACAACGAGAAACTGACATACGTACATACATATGCGCATAGCGCATGGCGCATTTGAAGGACCTTATTACGTGATGATATAAAATGGAAATATTTGTAAATATAAAAAAACGCCATCTGCTTAGCTGCTCATCATAGAGTAGTCAATACTTTTGGGTAAACAATTATTTTTGGAAGAACATGTTATGTGACCATCTGTTAGTTTCTAGATACATATGCATGTACATATCGACTGCTGAGTGGAAGATCGACCTATCCCGGCAGCCAGTTCGAAAACGCCGTATCTCAAAAAAAACTTTTCAAAAACGTCTTATTTCAAAATTTGGTTGAAGAACGCCCTATTTCAGAATCAAAATGTATTTAAAATGTACTGATATAGGGCATTTTTGAATCGAATTCTAAAATAGGGCGTTCTTCAACCAAATTCTGAGATAGAGTGTTTTTCAATAAAATTCTGAAATAGGGCGTTCGTGAAAAGTTTTTCGAGATAGGGCGCTTTCGAACTGGCCGCCGAGATATTTAGGTCGATCTTCCACTCAGCAGTCGATATATGTTGGTATATTAATGAACAAAAATGAAATGAAAATGATTGCAAGAAGGTCTCTTTTATTTTTTGATTCCTTAAATTTTCCGCTTTAGCGACAAAGCCAAACTTACACACCATTGCACTACTATAACCGCACCACATATTGACAAGATTTAACAACTTTTATCTTTTTTTATTTTAATTCTTTTTTAGAAAAAAATATCTGTTTTATAAAAACTGTATACATTCAAGTTTTAAACTTTGCTTAAAATTTCAAGCTGTTAATCAGATTTTTTCGTTGTGCAATTTCTTCCATATAAAAAAACATTTTCGAACATACTTTGCGTCATGGTACAAAAAAGAAGGTAGTTCCATTTATTGGCATTCGTTTTTGTTGTTAATCATTTGATTTTTAAGAAAATTATGACATTTCATCATATTCCTGACCACTATAATATATATTTCTTAAAGCAGAAGATTTCATCAGTCCACTCAAAGATATGGAATATGATTGACTTGAAAATTTTGACGGATACATAATTTCAAAGATGAGATTGACGAAACTAGGTTTCAGAACGCATGAAGTAAATATCAGAATTATACTTACATATGTTAATTTTTTATGGGAGGGCGGTCTGTACAAGCCGAATTTAAGTTGTTTGAATACATTGCAAATTTTAAATTAATTTTTTTTTTAAGTTAATGGTGACACGCTAACCACAAAGCCAAATTTTTTTGCAAAATCTGATGAGAAATTGAAAAGTAAATTTGCACCAATATACTTTTTTTAGTTGGGAAGGACATTCTTTAGAATTCGATTTTTAAATCGGAATATTGCATGCAAAATAAGAAAATGATAAAAATGCGCTCATGGTTTTTATTATAAAATAAAAAGAACAATTGCGATGAAGTCTACTTTAACAGTTTATATGTATTTTATATGTTTTTAATAAAAAAGGTGCGAACTACGTAAGTTAAAAAATACTAGGCGCTGATAATGATTTTTGATTTGACATATTATTACATTGGTATAAATATGGGAAAAAAATACTCCGATTTATTGATTTAATATTATCACAGTGGCAAGGCCGTTGATAATACTTACAATTTATGAGACTTCAAAAAGTTGCATTATACGTCAAAAGTTGTTTATTGAAACCACCTTCGTTTTTGTATCATGCTTTATGTGTGTGTAAAATGAATTATATTTATTTGTCAGCAAAACAAAAATATCAAAAACGAACGGCAATTTTTAGCAACAGAGCTGACAGACCCATTTTTTTAATTCTAATAAAAAAGCTTAAAATTTTTACGAAAGTTTGTTGACACTTTTTTTTAATTTACTCGACACCACCTTCTCTTCAGCTCGCCTAGTAGGTATCAGAATGTAAAGAAGCGCTCTATTTACTCTCTACTGGATGGAGCAAATGTTCCAATCTGCCGCGACAATAATAGCCCAGTTATGCATACTTAGCTTTGCATGAGAGCTGTCACATAAGAATCTGTTAAATGAGATTACCCAACGCATAGCACTTAACATGTAGAATTCTGTTGGGTTTTAATTTTTACGTAAAAATGGTACAGCAGTGCAAGTATGCATAACTGGGCCATAAGTCCTTCGGCAAATCTTCGTTTACGCTTCAGTCTCGGAAAAACTTTTGGATGCACTTAACGGAAATGTAAACGCCAAATATTGATTGTTTTTTTGTTAATGTACACATTCATAAAAATATGTTTTGCAAAAAAATTTTCAATTTGTTTTGCTACAGAAACTCAGTCGGACCGTGCAGAATGTGGTTGCGAAAATAATGCCTTTTAGGGTAGTAATTGCTTCATGTGAAATTTGAAGTACACACATTCAATTTTTGTATGAAATGTTAGTGAATATCTGCGTGGAAAAGTAATCGTATCCTTTTTTCACTATAATAGGTTCATTAATATCAAAAAATTGTTACGAATTGTTACTAGTACTTGCAAGTTTTTACTGGAAATGCTTTCAATAACCCAAAATATTTGCAAGAGAGAGCGAATTCGAGAGCGTAACAACCCGGGAGAGCTGCAAATTCTTGCAAGTAAAAATTTTACTAGCAGGAAATTGCCGAAGTCATAAAGTAAGGTTATGCTTCAAATTCAAATGTAAAAAAACTGTTTAAGATGATGATTTGATGAAACATAATTAGTGAAATGAAAATATGGATGAAAAATTTCAATCTATTGTATATTTTTTTTATTTTTATGGCGATGGGAACTATTCCCAATTAAAAAGAAAATTGCGCGCCAAAACTTAACTGTCATAAAGTGTCAAAATGGCTTAAGGTACAAGTTTTTACTATTTTTGCGTTCAATAATTTTTTCTGAAAATTTTCTCTTGCTCTCAATTTTTTTCAATTTAGCTTTTACGCTCTCGCTGCAAGTACTTACTGGAAGAGTTATTGAATGGACCTAATGTAAGGCTAAAAGTCTGTAGGTCGTAAAAGCTTCACTTGCCTTCTTAAAGAACCGTGCCTGCTGTGTTTCACGCGTGTATAAAAGCAAATTAAAGACCTCATATTTTCGAAAGTACATTTTGGAAGCAACCTAGTCCGACTGTGTAGGTACTCCAACTGGGTTCACATTCTATTGGGCGCTCTTATACAATTTGCACTACAATGCCATTACCGCGACACAGATTAAGACCAATATGTTTGAAGGTATACACATACATATCGCACGTTTAATAATATAGAGATGTAACTCAGAATTTACGTTTTTGGAGATTGCGTTATGCAATTATTTAGCTTGATAAATAGAATATTTTCAGTCCAACAAATAACCAAACTTCCCAAATATGGCGAAGATATGTGTCTTTCCATCTGTCTTTTTGTATACCAACAGTATGAATTGATAAAACTTTGTTTGCATTTTCCCACAAAATTGAAATTTTGAAATACTTCGTTATACATATTATTAAAAGTGCGATGTGTACATATCGCTAGCTTAGAATGAAAATTTGCTAAGTCCACTTTTTATGAAAACTCATATTTTGATACGGGAAGCTAGAGAAATTAAAAAAATCATTGTTTCGAAAAGGATAAAGGTACTTGTTTTATTTATTGTCGTTTATATTCAATGAAAGGAAAATTTTCTAAGTCCAAAAGAAGCAACGAAAATCCGATAAGTCTAAAATAGTAGGAAATCTTTTAAGAAGGATCGAATCCCTCTGATTCATATAGAGTTTTGCTTTGCTTCAAACGTCTAAAATATTGTGTTTAAAGTTTTACGAAATAATTGAAGTAAATAGTTATAAGAAGTTTTTTCCTCTCTTGTAAACTTTTTAAAATGGGACTTAGCAACTTTTCGCTCTAAACTAGTGATATTTTTCTTTGCTCGCATGTGCTTCTTCACTTCAACGATCTAATGAATGGTCTACATATACATACATATACATATATGTATAGCCGGCATATTGTTCTTTCTTCCACACTAATAATTTCATAAGTAGAATGTAGAGCTCGTTAATAGCTTCAAATTAGCGTGTGCTTAGGCATTCAGAAATTGGCCTTGAACGCGACCCTCTAAACTTAAAATTCATTTGCAGACACATTACACAAAAATTACAGGGTGTGTAGTGTCACATACATGCAAATATACATACATATGCAGGGTGGATCACTAGAGTAAACTAATTAAGTGCACAAAACTAAAGCCCAAAAATAATTATGTAGATACAATTAGTGTTCGCATGTACAGTGGTGGTCAAATAGTTAGGGACACTACAAGTCTTTACAAGTTTTGACCATTTATTTTTTCTTTATACTATTTTTACAAAAATATAGTTTATATCATAACGAAAAGAAAAAAAAACTATTTTTTTTATTTATTTACTTTTAATTTATTTTTAGAAAAGTTTGAAATTTTGTTGATATTTTTTTTTTAAATTTGACGAATTTTTATAAATCGTGTACAAGGTTTAAAGCTTTGAGTTGGATTATTTTCATTGTAGTATAAGCTTCATTTTTGTAAAAAAAATTAAATAAAGAACAATTAAATTTTTGAAATACATAAAAAAAATAAAATATTCAGACGAATTGATAACATTTCCATTTTGTGAAGTCGGTTAAAAAATAAATTATCAAAACTTTTAAAGTATTTAATAGTGTCCCTAATTATTGGGCCACACCTCTATGTACATAGCAACATGTGTGTGAAAAATTTCAATACCACTCTCGCATATTCATAAGGCGAAAGGGCGCCCATACGATGAACTTCAAAATTCACATCTATCTTCATGCGTGATTTATTTAAACAAATGTCTCAAGGTATAGAGATATTAAAGTATTGGAAATAAACATTAGCATAGACGTATACACCTACTTTGAATAACAGCTATGAATGTCAATAGAGTTGTTTATTGAAATCACAATTTTCAGACTGCTTTTAATACATTTCGAACTCGCATAGGCACATTACTCTGTATCGTTTTTAAATTCAAGATAAAAAAAATTGTTTGCAGTAGGTGCAATTGCACTTGTTATAGTAGCTTTGTGCTTGTAAAGTCAAGTACTTTTGTTTGTATGTATTTATGCATGCATAATAGTTGTTTGCATTCTCTCAGTATGAGAGAGCAACATCTACGGGCAACAACGGTTATTAATTAGATACAGAAATATTGCTAAATGATGTCATTGAGTTTTTGTGGGCATTTTGTTGTTTTTCTGACTCAATGGTGGTTGTAAAAATTATTCTAATGAATTTCTAATGAATTACTTACAAATGTACTACTTGTAGCCACTACGTCATCGATGCATTTGTTAGTTCTAGTCAGCAGTGCCGTTAATTTATTCAATTTGACAATGATCTCACTGCTTTTGAATCATCTGGCAAATATTATACAACTACATACATACGTGCAGAGTATTTCCTGCAGGGAGCTTGAATATTGTTATTTATGCTTGCTGATAATGTTATAACTTGATAAATTGTCGTGTCTTACAAATAACTGTGAAATAATTAATTTTAGTTATATATATAAAAAGGTGCAGGTAAGGAGATATCCTGTTGAATGTTCGAAAGATGAATGTAGATTCCTGGGTACCATTTGTGATATCTGTTACAGGTGCCAAGATATGGTGCAACAATTGCGTATAGGCAAAGACTACGACACCTCATCTTCGAGTTAGTCCCCGTCAATGAACCAATTTCGCATCAAATAAGTTCAATAATATTAGCCCAATTTGTGCGAACGAAGGTCAAAAAGCAATTCTACGAGTGAAGAGCACATGAGTTCTGGCCGCGCCACGATCTAAAACGTATGCTCAGCGGTTTTAACGTTAAGGTGGGCAAAGAAGCAATATTTGGTCCAACAGTCGGAAAATGTACCCTTCATGGCAATATCTTCGACAGCAGAGAGGATGATAGACTTCGCTGCAACTTGGGATATGGTAGTAAGTAGCATGCGACTAAGGTTGCAAAACATCCACAACATTATGTAGTACTTGGGTCCCTCCAGATAAAAAAACAATTGGCGCTTCACGCACTGTGCTAAGGGCTAACGTCGCCTTTAAGTGGTAGATGACTTTTTACGAGAAACTTTTTCATGGTAGAAATACACTCAGAGGTTTATCAGCCGAGTGACCGCTACTTTGGAAGTTGGTTGAACCCAGATCCGTACACCTGTAACCAAAAAATTGGGAAAATTGTAAAAATTGGGAAAAAGCCTTTTACCGAACTAAAAGTACTAAATTTCTTTGAATCAAAGGATCCTTTTTTCATAACAGTTTGTATTTAACAAAAGCGAAAAAATAAACAATATTTACAAGTATAAATCAATACACAAAAGTTGTTCGCTCATAACGATTGAATAGCCTCTACACATGCTATAATGACTCAAGCTTACGAAGTACTGCGCATTAAAACTGGTATATCTCGAGAAAGAAAAATCGAATCACAGAAAACGAAAATAATTTTAAAGGGCAACAAAATCTCAAATATCAATAAAAAAAACCGTGTTTTTGGCACTTTGATGTTAGGATATCTGCCAGAGCAATTCAGGATTCAGCACCAAAAAATCTACAAGAAACGATGTGTTTTACTCAGAAGTTAAAAAAAGTCAAAATAATAATAATCAATCAAAATATGTACAAATTAGAAAACAAAAAAAAAAATACTTAACTTACCTGCGTACCAGCATTTTCAACGCGAATACAATTAAACAAGAACGTGGGCTTGCAGCTTCAGCTTTTTATTAATCATGGTTGCATTTTAGTGCAGTTAAATTTGTAGATTCTTGTAAATTCAGTGCTGCCACAGCTTTAAATATTTCAAACTTCATGTTTGAGTTCAGAAAAAAAACACTAAAAAAGGCACGAGGCACTAAACCATTTTTTGCCGTTTTAATTTTCAAACAGTGCTTAAAGCACCAAGTTGGCAACTATGCCTGTAACCGCTCGGTCATGACAGCGTCTGTTGATAAAAGAATCAGAAACCACATTTTCATAGATGAAAGCGAATATCGTCTCGGATAACCAGCTTGTTTCAGTTAATATCCGGATGCACCTCTGTGTGTGTCGAGAAGCTGCAACTACAACGGGCAGCTGAGAGTTTTCGCACGTGACTCTCAATCTAGCTTAACAAAGCAGCGTCTTAGCCCCCGGATATAGTTGCGTAAATCCTCAGTCAATTTTTAAATGGGCTGAGAGATACCGACAGCGTTTCAAGAACAAGAAAAGAAAAGCTTTAAGACGTGAATGCATAGAGATTGACACTTAAAACACATAGAAAACGACGGGCTACAGATGTAAATGATTTATCTTAATTATCTAGGAGATGTGTCAATGGCGACATGAATTTTTCCAACGCGGCTGCGACACCATAAATGTAAGATGTAAATGTGTAAGAACCTTATTTTTCGTTCGAAAAATATGAATAAGTCTAGTCTGGCCACCATCATCGTGTAGCTATGTAGAGTCCAAGATAATTATCTACGCAAGAGAGAGTGTTAAAATAAATTTACAGATGTAGCCCGTCGTCAAGTATGAGATTTTGGCAAGAAGAGATGGAGCCTGAAAATTGTATCATAAAATAATGTATCAAGCATACGATTTCCAAAAAAGAGTTGATAACGGAAATCTAGTAAAATATCTCCAGATTATACTTAAAATTTTAGGGCTTCAATGGCGACAAGAAGGCGACAGGGGTGGTGCGTTAGTTTGTTTTGTTAATAGATAGCTAAACCTTATTTTTACAAAAATTACAATTTTTAGTTACAAAAAAGTATAGAAGTAGGAGAGCTTCAGAAAAAATTATTCAAAAGTAAGTAGTACAATGTAAAATCTTTTAAAGTAAAACAAACATATGGGTCATTCCATACAATATTTACACCTCAATATTTTTTTTGGGGTGAAATATATTTTTTTACATTCTTTATCGAAAAAAAGAAGACACCTATTTTTTATTTCGTCATGGTATTCGAAAATCTGGAAAAAATCCCGAAATTTTGCACTCACGAAGAAGTATCTTTTTTTAATTGTTTGCAGTTAATAAACTATACAAACAATGAAAAACTTTAGACTTAATTAAGGAAATTTTCTTGTACTTAGTATATTTACTTATAAATATACATATTTGAGGTATTCTCAATGGTGTCGCAAACTTTAAAATGTTAAATATTTAATTAGTTAGAAAACTTGAAAACACAACCAACTATTTTTTAACAGTGGGTAATATGACATATGGTATCTTGCGAATCCCTTAAATATATTTTCAGCCATATAAAAGTGAGAGTGTTTGTATTTTCTGTAGCTCTTTTTCATTCGAGTAAGGATAGCTGAAATTTGACAATGGCCCGCTAAAAGCAAAAACAAAATACAAGTAATTGTTGTATTTGTTGAATCGATACCACCTTATATGTATTTTTGTATTGGTTGTGAATGGCACAATTAATCAAATCAGGGGGGAGGGAAAGAGGGAGCAAAGTAAACGATAGAGATAGAAATTATGAAGTCAAGATGTAGAAAATGATCATCTATTGATTTAGATAGATAGTTTAAGTTCCATTTTCAGGAAAAAAAATGTTATCAAAAACACGTCTGTTTGACAAGGAAAAATGCGACCCATTTGTAGGGAGGAAGCTCACGTCCGCTCTCAAACTGGGCGAAGTAAACTATAGTGCGGATTAAAAACTACATAGTCCCTTGACCCGAGGATATGCAGCTTTTTAGGGCACCTTGCCAGAAGGTTAGAATTTCAGTATACATCGTCCAATATATAACAAGGTCGATCCTGTTGTTTGCGCCAAATATCGCTGAATAATCCTAGTTAACATTGCATACTAGGTCCTTTCGGCGATTCTGTGCGAAATACTGAAACTTTTCAAGAACCTACTAGTTGGGCCTTTACAGCACTCATTGACAATATTTTCATAGAGCTCCAAGTCTTGAAATAGACCTTATACAAGCAAGCCGATTTCAAAATCGTTTAATATTTAGTATGAATATAAGCGGCCTCTAGAAGCTAAGGCTAATTTTGAGGTATGATAAAGAACGTTGAAAACAAAGTTTTACGAAAAAATACGGCTGTCAAAATGGCAGGCTTTAATACTTTTAAGATATAGAGGTCGCTCATCTCCAATTTTGAAACTTTGATCTTTTTTTTTTAAAACAAAGGTAAAAATTATTAAATTTGCTGCATCAATTTTATGATATTTACAGCCAATTTCACGAAAGCAATTTAATGGCGTTTTGGTTTCTACAAATTCATTTTCTATTTAAATTGCTGGCGGAACCGGCTGTTAGTGATAACCAAATATTAACATTTTGCAGAAAATTAAAAAAAAACTTTGTGTTTTTTATATGTTCGACATTAACATTGAATAACTTTTGGAGGAGTGAATTTATGGAAAAATCACAACAGACTTTTTTACAGCCTTCAATTTCCTTCAAAAACATATGAGCGTCTTTTTTCACTGTCCTGAAAATATTTCACAATGGGTTAAACAATTTTAATTTTTTTGAACCAGTCTAATGTGCGGTGTGACCAGCCTTTGTTCATACAAAAGTTTTTATTATGCAAATATGAATTTGATTTAAAAGGCAGTTAGTCTATTATTTGGCATTGGTTTGCCACAATACGCTTAAGTCTTTTGAAAACTGTTGGCGTTGCATCGGTATATTGCGCAAAACGTCGAGAATGGTTGCTTTAAAAATCATCAAGTTGTCGTATTTCTAATCCTCAAGTTTCTGCAGCATAATGCAAAAGTCCATGGTATAACAGTCAGGCAAGCCTTAGGCCCATTCGCCCTTGGGAATAAATCAAATTTTTTTTACAATTATAGAACGTATGTATGTATGTCTACCATAAGGATATAAAGTGATATATTCAGATTACTAAGTTGATTTTAAGATATTTTGTTTACAAATTTTGTATGAAGATATACTGGTCACAGTGTATATTTACATACTTTCTTAAAAACAAAATTTTTAGATAAATTTTCAAGAGCATTTATGATGTGCGAGATTAGTGAAATATGTAATCTCAAAACATATGTACATACTAAAATTCTCAAGTTATACATCTAGAAGTAACATCATGTAAAAACATAGAAATGTAAATATGTGTGTACTTATGTACATACATGCAGTAAATTTTTGCAAATCTGATCGAATTATGTAAATAGGCAAAACAAGTGAATTCTAGTAGTGAATCGCAAATGATGACGCAACCTTTGCTACAACAACTTCAGCGCTTTTCAATCGATTAGTTCGAAGCTTAGTTGATATGCAAATATGTCTGACTATTTCCTAATAAAGTGCATAAATATGCATGTATGCATACATTTAGTTATACATACATATGTGTTAGTATATTTAGTGTTGCTCTGACAGGGCTTTTGTGCTGATTTTGCTTATCTTATCAGCTAACTTTATTTCGACTTTGTGCAATGGCGCCGCATGGCTCTTTACAAATACATATTTTGCTATGCAAGTTTTACAAAAAAAAAATATATATATATACATTTTTATGCTTTCCTACACTATATTTACACTTATATATGTATTTAGTTGGCCTCCCTCTTAATTGTACGGGTATGCAACTAAAAACGGGCAATTCTGGTTAAGAAAGTAAAAAGTCTTTCGTAAGACAAATGAAAGACAGATTGCAAAATAGTTCCAAAGAATTTTGTTATTCTGGTACAAAAGCCTTAGAAAAAAGCTCTCTCATATCATTTAGCTCGTATCGCTCCAATAGTCGCAATGGCCGAGTGAGAAAAGGACTAGCTTCGGGCAGCTACTATATAATTTTTTCTTTTTTTAAATTTAATTTTGTTTTATTTATTCGAATAAATTGTTTTAAAAAGAAAAATGGAAATGTGTTAATTTTATTTAGTTTTTGTTTATTTGTTGAAAAATTTTATTTTTTATTACAGAAAAAATATTTTTTTTTAATTTCATTAGATACGTATTTTATAAATTTTTTCTGTTTTGATTAAATTTTTTTTTTTTTCAAATTAATTTTTTTGGTTTCAGATTTTTTTTTTTTTAAAGAAATATAACTTTTTTGTCTCATTTAATTTAAGGATTTTTTTTATTTTTAATTTTTTATGTTATTGTTTTTAATTTTATTTTTTTTTCAATTTTTTCATTTTGTTTCAAAAAGAAAAAAACATGTTTATATTTAATTTAATTGAAATTATAATTTTTTATTTATTTCCACTTTATCTTCATTTTTATTTAAATTTTTTAATTGAACTTTCTTTTTTCAATTAATTTGCATTGTTTTAAAAAGAAAAAATATATACTAATTTCTTTAAATTAATGTGATTTTTAGAAAACTTATTGCTGAAAGACGAACAGCATAACGCTAAGATAGATCTTTCAATTGGTCTTTCGAAAGACAGTAAAGAGCTTTCAAGACAGTTGCCAGAATTGACAATTGTCTTGGTAAGTTGAAACACAATGGCCAGAATTCCCTGTTGAATTTAGCATTTTTCATATTTTCTATACTTGCATACTATTTAAGCGCTAAGTATGTTCATTTTGCGAATATTTAAAGGGCAGCAGTTATGAAAGTGAAGTATTAAAAATGTTACAACAACAGTCAATAGAGTGTACAAGGTATTGAAGCCATTCAAGAGTTTTGAAAAAGGCAGACGCGCGGGACTTCCTACGGCTCCTTGCAGTATGTAAACTAAAACGCAAAATTTTGGTTGTGATATATACACATACATACATAGATATGCACTTTAGCATACCCACGCTCTTATTCAAGCTTAAATTCATAATAAATGTTTGCCGGCAGCAGGCGACAGGAGAATTTCTGTATGTATTTACTTACTTATACTCTTCTTATTTTTACTGCGACTCTAAAAAATAAAAATAAAAAGAAAAATGTTTGCGCCTACTTATGGTATTTGTATTCTCGTTTATAAGTACATAATTTGCTTTATTTCTACGCTATGCGCTATTACGTCACTAAGCCAAGTTGTCTTTGTTAACCTTGGCCAAGAAAAACTCGCCGACTGGTTTAGCTGCTCGCTTGATAACTCGTCTGAGACTGTGGGCGTTTTTTGTGTGCATTTGTTTTTGTGACTGCTTTATCGCAAAAAACTATGTTTGTACACATGCCATGATTGTCACAGTATCATTTTAGAATTATGTAAATGTTTACGGCGATTCACTGACGTACAAACATACATAAGTAGTTACATTTAAATGCCGCTAAATATGTGGATATGTACATATGTTGTATATTTGCATACCTATACGTAAACATCATCATATCATCATGTAAAAATGCCTATTTTTAAAAAGCGCATACTGTTGCTGCCTCAAAATTGTAAACGTTTGAAATGGATGAGCGACCGGAATTTGAAATTAATTTACATAATTTGTTTCTTATTTTTCACATAAGAATCATTTTGTCAGGTTAGCTTCTGAGGTGAGTCATTCACATTAAATCTTCAGGACAAAACACATGTTCTAATAGCATAGCAAAATTAGTTTTTCAGTTAAATATGCAAGACCATTTGAATATTTCGAAAAAAAATTTATCTGTCAGGATTCCACTGAAAGACATATTTGTTGTATGCGTTCCTTAAAAAAATTTTAACATGATTAAGGGCGCTGGGACCATTTCAAATAAGTACATTTTTTATATTTTTTTTTCGATGAACTTAAGGACAGGGACCAAAAATAATGATTATTTTCAAATTATCAATGAAAAATATCAAAAGATTCCAAATACCGTACAACAATTTCGGCAGCTATAAACATTATTATCTATATATTAATGCGCTAACAGAAATTTTGTCTCCGTTCGTTTGGCAATTCTACCGAACCGATTTCAAAACCATTGGATAGGTAATTTTCTGTAGACGAGGAGAGTTTTTATGGTTTCAAAATTGGTTGAAAATTACGGCCAAAATCGTCATTTAAAAATTTCCGTATTTGTGTATGGTTGTTGTTGCAACCTTTTCAATTTGAGCTGTGTTTTGCATTTTGTTTTGCTTCGTATTTGAAATTAAATTTTGAAATAAAGATAAATATGAGGATGAAGAAACAAATGATATCTAACGATAAAGACAAAAAAAAAGAAGGCAAAAGTGAAGCTAAAGGCGAAAATGGAGACAATGAGAAATACATAAGAATTAGAGTAACTTAAAGAGTAAGAATGTTAATTTAAATTTTTCGATAGGAATCGAAATAGATTCACTCATGAAAGTTACCGAAATTTATCGAATCATCAAAGTTTAGTTATCGAAATTTATCGCGTTATCGCAACGTATCGAAATATTCAAATTGATCAATGTTTATTGAGTTGTCGAAATTTATGGATAGTTATCGAGCTATAAAAATTTATGGGATTATCGAAATTTTTCAAGTTAAAAAGATGTATCAAGTTATCGATATTTATTGAATTATCATTATTTATAGACTTAACGAAGTTTATCGAGTTATCGTAATGCATCGAGTTCTTTCAACTTACTGAGGCGGATTTATCGAATCGAAGTTTATGGAGTTTTCTAATTTTCCAAATATATTTGTCGAAAGTTCAAGGTTGTATAAGTTTATCGAGCTATCACTGCTTATAGAATTTTATCGTGTTAGCAGAGTGCAACGAGTTATCGAAATTTTTCGATAGGTTTCAAAAAATATGGAGCGTCAAAATTAAAAATTTATAAAGGTATCCAAAGTATATACATTTTTGATTTGTCGAGCGGTCGGATTTCAGAGATTTCGAAATAAGTCGAATTATCGATGTGTATCAAATCATTAAAATTTATCGATAAAATATAATGTAACGGGTCCATTCCAAGTCCTGCCGAAGTCCTTCAAATATACAAAAAAATTTAGTCACGCTTTAGTTTCAAAGCAGAAGATTTTCCGGTAAGTTACTTTGTATCTTATAAGTTCAGCTACGTGTTAAGTTAGAAAACCTCTCGAAGGCTCTCAAAAACCAGAAAAACGGTCGCACTCTAGTTATTAATTATTTTATTACTTTATTATTATTATTTATTTTAATGAAGTTATTTTTAAAAAGTAAATGCCAGAGAATGTTCTGTCGGGTAATAAAAAAGATTCCGACGTCAACTTTTGTTTTAAGTGTTAAAAAATTGTCTAGACGTATCACCCTATATATTTATTTGTGTTCAAGATTTGGTATTGCTCTTTCGCAGTTGTCACAATTCGCAAACTTTCTTTCAATATCAACCCTTTTGTTTGAAGTTTTGTTATACAAACAACCAAAACTTGCCTTAATGAACGCCAATCTGTTCGGATTTCTTCAAGCTCTAGCAGTATGTACTTATATATCCATACTTGTATTGTATTCGCCTTGACATATTGATACATGTATTCATACAAGGTTTTAGCAGAAGTATAAAATCATATGGATAAATTCGCCTTGTCTCACGCATTTCTATCGCCTCTTTTTCCCTTAAAATGTATGTAAATAAATAATTAATTTGGTAATATTCTCTGAAGCCACCTGAATAGAAACAGAGTTCGCCTATTAAAAAATATTGATTTTCGAGAATTCTATACCATTTCTACCCATAAAATATACATGGAAAACTTTAAGCGCTTTGGGAGGCATTTAAATTATTTTAGATTTATAAAAGCGGTACATTTTTTCGATACAGAACACCCTAGGGTATGAGAGCATTAAAATTCCGTCTTTGCTTTTCACACACACATTTTTGGACCACCCTAATGTACATGCTTACGTACATACTAACATA